>NC_068357.1:93769533-94069533 GCF_020536995.1 Dreissena polymorpha
ATAGTACCAGAAAGGCCGTTTACCAAAAAGGCCTGCCCAAAAAGGCCGCATAAGTGAACCAAAAAGGCCTCATAGTATACCAGAAAGGCCATACAATATTGTGTATTATCATTGAAAGTTTATGATGAATATAATTATAATATCTATTAAGTCCTAACTTGTTTATTAGTCAACTTAAAAACCGTTAATTTTATAATCAAAGTCGGCAAAAATATCGCGAATTATCGCATACAGTATGAATTATTCGTTAGTCACAATATTTTTCGTTGAGTTATAGATGTTTCAGTTTTTTCATTAAAAGCCGTTAATTTTGCAATCAAAGTCGGCATAATTATCGCCAATTAGCACGTAGGAATAAACCGTTTAAGAAAAGTTTAATTTTCTCTGAACTCTCTGTTTGCATCTAGAAGTGTAACAAATGAGTAATGAAGGTGTTGTAAACTTACGTGTCGGCCAAATATATATAAGATCCAGAATTATTGAGAAATATATAACCCGTTCATGTGTCAAAGCTGTCTATAGTAGTTGCTTTGCTTTTTTTCGTTATATTGGAAAGTGTACCAGACTTTATTTGACGTTTGAAATATAGTGTTTTTAAATCGTGTAAATTATACGAATTTCTTCACGAGTGTTGATTTATTGTGTGTTGATATTGTGTGAGTGGTGAGGTATGAGCATTGTTATAACCGTATAACATAGTCAATGTCGTCAAAAAGTAGCATACACAATAATTAGTGTACAACGTTATTCTTGAATACTATGTTAAACAATAAAATAAATAAAATAAAATATACGCATATGGATTTGTGACTGCTAAAAAAAATATGTAATATATCTAACATATATAATTAAGTACATAATATATCATTACATATTATTAATTTCCTCTTAAACTATTTTTTTGGCAATTTTTAAAATATAAGAAGTCGAAAGAATTTGCATGTACAAAAAAACTCGCTAATCAGAACGGGTATCCAAGTGTCAAGGGTCATTCACAGTTTGCGGTATCTGTTTTGATAACGCATTAGTAGAACGCCCACATATGGTGTAAAATGACACTTATTGGCACCTATTGATAATTACTTGCGCATTTTAAAATAGTTTCTTAACTTTTAACGATATAAAACTAGCTACAATAAATTCGGAAGACTTAAACCGAAATAAATAAAAATGCTTTATTCTATGTGATATTATTAAAAATTATAACAGATTGCCTATATTATTGCGCATTTCATTATCATTAAAAATATATAAAGCAAAGTTTATAATGTCTTTTTTATTAGCCGACTGCATTAGAATGTCAGATTTATTTAATGTTGGCCACCTTTGAAAATATAGTTTTAAATGTTCCTTTCTAATTTCCTATATAGAGGACAAACAAGTAAAAAGTGACACTCGTTTTCTATAGTGTGTCCGTTGCAAAACTTACATTTTCTATTTTCGCGTAGTATCTTATTATAACGACCGCTTTCGATCTCTAATTTATGTGACAAGTATGAGGCGAAACAATGCACCACCTCCGAGTTCCCGGCCAAGGTCGGTCAAGTGTACGGTGTTGTGCTGGAGTAATGCACATGTATATTGTTTAAATTCTGTTGTATTTTGTCACGTTCA
Organism: Dreissena polymorpha; assembly: GCF_020536995.1. Taxonomy (NCBI): domain Eukaryota; kingdom Metazoa; phylum Mollusca; class Bivalvia; order Myida; family Dreissenidae; genus Dreissena; species Dreissena polymorpha. The sequence goes on from NC_068357.1 coordinate 93,771,148, forward strand.
CTGTATATTCTATGTATTTTTTGTAAATGTATTTTTTGTAATAAAGAAAATAAAATAAGTTCATACATGTTTAATGTCGTACTCCATTTTAATTTAATAGAAAATAGAATTAATATGTTAAACAATATTATAATGTAATTGAAATTAATTGAAATGATGTATATTTTGTAGTAAAGAAAATAAAAAAAATTCATACATGTTTTATGCCGTACTCCATTTTCAATTAATTGAAATTATGTATATTTTGTAATAGAGAAAATAAAAAACTTCATACATGTTTTATGTCGTACGCCATTTGATTTAATAAAAATAGAATTCACATGTTTAACAATATTATTATGTTATTATGTTGTATTTTGTCAGTGTGACTGTATAACGTCTGTAAATGTTTGCTTGTAACTGTATATTTTGTAATATAAATTGTGTGATTGTGCTTGTACATTGACTGTATATATCGTAAATGTATATTTAAACAATCACAACAAATAAAGAAAATAATTAACTTCATACCTGTTTTATGACTTACTCCATTTTGATTTATGTGTATTTGTTTGTAAACAAAATTTGAAACCTATAATAACAATAATTGCTTTAAGGCCTTTTTGGTTCATTTTTTGGCCTTTTAGTACGCTTTGGGGCCTTTTTGGTAAGGCCTTTTTGGTATTCGGCCTTTTTGGTATGCGGCCTTTTTGGTTTTCGGCCTTTCTGGACCTAAACCAATATTAACAAATAAAGAAAGTGGAAAGAAAAATATATCTTTCTCATAAAGCACGACCAACTACACAAATATGTGGTAATGCTTTTGAAACTTTATATTTTCAATGAATTGTCAGACATAACCAAGAGGTTGCAGCTTAAGAAACTGATTAAATGTTCTCAGTAAATATGCTTCTGGACTATCGGAATATCGTTAAGATTGTATTGATATTCAATACTTCAGCAGACCTTTGTTTTCATTGTCATATCTTATTTTCAACTATAACACAATCATACATAAATATTTTGCTATATTTTATTTATTCAGGGGCAGAACGTACTACCTGGTAGGTTCAATGATGAACTATCATGATATAGGGTTAAAAGATGGATGTGCCAAATCCACGTCATGAAAAACAGATTGGGCAAAAGTGGAGTGCGAACACTAAATGATGTGCTGCTAAATATCAGGTTTGATATGATTTACACCTTGCATTGTTTACACTGCACCTTCATGTATACCATGTGACTTTAAGATCTGTGTTGGGAGAATAAGGCGCGACCCAGATAACATTTTTAAGGATGTCTTTTTGGATGATTTCACCATTTGTAATGGGATAAAGTCGAGAGCTCGCTCATTCGTGAGAGTGTTCTATAGATATTATGATTTTTTTAACAAATAATTTTCAGTAAAGTGCAATCGCGCGTTTGTAATATGAAGTCCCAACACTGATCCGAAATTTTTCTAACCGTTCAAACGCGTCATTGCACATTACTGAAAAAATACTGATTTGTTATATCTTGATACCTATAGAAAACTCTAACGAATCAGCCGGCTCTCGACTTTATCCCATTTAAAATAGTGAAATATTTAAAAAGAAATCCGTGAAAATGTTAACTGGGGTGCGCTTTATTCTCCCAACACAGATGGTTTACCTTTATAGTGTTAAGTATGGATACAATTTTTTAATATTAAACATTGACAATATACTATTTACTATGCATATCTTGAGGGTTCAGATTGTATAATGTACCAAGCAATAATCTTTTTTTTTCGTCTTGATTATATAATTTTAATAATATTTCTTGTGTTATTTTCACACAGAGTAAGTTAAACAAGCATTAAGGCAAAACTAAAACATGACATGGTTTTCAATTTCAATAAATTGTTGACAATCCTATGGTATCTACTGGTGATATGTATTTTTTATGTGTTTGTTTAAGGTTTCTAATCTGTCATTTTTATTTTAATTATTGCAGATCTTTACAAGTGAATTTGGCAAATCCTGATGCAACCTGAGCTTACCAAGTTTACTGACAGTTTGGACTCTGTGTGGATGATAATATGGACAATATGTTGTGTTCATGTTGTGTTGTGATTGACATTTTTTAACAGATAAGATTTTTTAATCCAGACTTAACAGGTGATTTTTCGTCAAAGAATAAATGCAATACCTTTTTATTGATGTGCAGGAATTTGAGTACAAAATATCAACAATGTGTAGCTTGTGTTGTTTTTCCAATCAGTCTGTCATCCATAGGTAATATATTCAGTATGAGAAGGGAATATTTTTTTTACATTTTTGTTGTTTCTGCACACCATGTCAGATACATGAAAATATATTTTATGCCCCCAACGGGCGGCATATAGTTTTCGCACTGACCGTCTGTCAGTCTGTCTGTCCTCCGTAACACTTTTCGTGTTCACTCTCTAATGCAAGTAGTTCTAATCCGATCTCCAAACTTGGTCAGAAGTTGCATCCGGATAATGTCTAGGTCAAGACGAACATGGGTCATGCCGGGCCAAAAACTATGTCATAGGGTCACTTAGTGCGTTTCAAACATTCAGCATGGTGTCCGCTCTCTAATTTAAGTAGTTTTCATCCGATCTTTCCCAAACTTTGTCAGAAGTTGTATCTACATAATTTCTACGCCAAGTGTGAACATGGGGCATGTCGGGCAAAAAACTTGTTCACTGGGAAACATAGTGCATTTTAAACATTCAGCTTGGTGTCCGCTCTCTAATTCAAGTAGTTTTCATCTGGTCTTCACCAAACTTGTTCACAAGTTTTATCTAGATGGTCTCTAGGCCAAGTTCGAACATGCATGCAAAGAATTGGCAGAAAAAAACACATCTACAAACTGCAGCAGATGACATATGTAACAAACAAAATTTAAATATTGAACACCTGTTATGTAGCAAACTAATAGTTAAATAAAATAAAGGCGATGTTTATCTCAAAAACATTTACACACTAATGCTTTTATGTAGTGACAAAGTTACAGTTGGGGGCATCCGTGTCGTGTGGATACATTTGTTTGATTAGTGATAAACAACTCATTCATAGTGATCTAACTATAAAATATTCTTTACACGATAAGTAATACATTGTATTGTATGCCTGCTAATATTGTGGTCTTAAAATAATATCACTTATACTGTTGTAGTTCATTTAAACATCAAGATATGTGATGTTAACGTATGTGTTCATGGTATGTTTGTATTTGATTTATTTTTACATGTAAATGAATATTTTGGTGTTTAAAGTTCAATCTATAGTGAGTTAATTAGTGACGTGTGCCATTAAATATGAAGTGCTTATTGCTTTAATTTTGATTTAGTTGAAGATCATGTTTTTGAATCTCTACGTATGAAATGCACCAGTGAATTTGGTTTGACACTAATGCGAAGATTAATAATATATTAACTTCAAATACATTGTTGATCACAAACAGCATGTATATGCAATCCACAAATTACTGTTTCCATAGCAACTGTTAACTTAATGTATTGTGTCTACTTAATTTTATCAATCATGGAACAAAATTGAATTGCAATATAAACAAAATAATGTCTGGCAGTACAGACACACAACACAAATTGTATCATGAGGAGTTATTCGTTTTAGTTTTAAGTTCATAGCTGTACAAAATGTTCAATTTCTGAATACGCACCTTTTTCCAGAAAATGTGCATATATTTATGTATATAATAAACATGTTAATGATGTTCCATATCTGTCCAGAACATATTTTGTTGATTTTCTGTGCTTTTTTTTGCTTAAATTCTTAAAAATAGTAATAAATGTGAAAAAAGAACATTTTTTGTTCCCATGGCAACCATGGGTATTTACGGATTAATATAAGTACAATTAATATCGTACTTTGAAATTAATTATGTTTATCCAGATACGCGATTAATGGAGATACTATCAACACAAACTGATCAGCATAACATGTACCAATACTGGTTGAATAAGGACGTCATTTCATCCAAAACGGGCATTCAGCATTTATGAAACACAAAAAGTGACAGACCCAGATGGGTCATAATCTCGTTCCCAGCCACATATCTTCACCGCATATGTAGGATGGCCATGATTTAATGATCAACTATCCATTGTGACTTTTTGAAAAATGCAGCTGCAGCCTTGATTTTTATAAACCTGTTTATAATAATGCATACACATACTAAATCAATAAAAAAAACTTCCGACAAAACGTCTTCTTAAAAAAAGATAGTTTGACTATGTATAAAGATATTGACATCTAAATACATAGTCGAACTATCTTTTTTTAAGAACTAAACTTCTTCCCAAGCACACTAAATCTAGCTCCAGGCCTTCAGCGCCTACGGCGCTTTGATTTATAGTTCTATCTGCAAACAATCTATAGAACTGACATATTTCGTCTTTCATTATACTAATTTACCAGATAATGTGTTTGATTTGTTTTTAATATACCAGCGTATCAGCTTATTTGTTCGTTGTTGAAAAAAACACAGGAAACAAAATAACACGGATATCAAATATTTATATTTTAAGGTAGTACACCCCTAATGATTTCCCGCGATTTATTTTACGATCATTGCCGATCTTCAATGATCGGTTATTTCCGAGTGATGCATTTTATTTTTTTCAAACTTCGAATTTTGATATATGTTTACGTAATTCCTTTAGAATACATTATTTTCACAATAAAAATTGACTTTGATCCAAATATCATCTGAAAAATACGATTTCGCGATTTCTTCAAAGACCGACGAGCCTTTTTACCTGTTTACTTATGGACATTTAATTTAAGCTGGCACTGATGTGAAGTTGTCGTGGTCGAGTGGTTAAGGCGATGGACCAGAAATCTTTTAGGATCTTCCCGCGCAGGTTCGAATCCTGCCGAAATCGCATACTTTATGCGACGCGTTTTATTTCTTTTCTAACGTAATTTGATTTAATATAGCATATAAGCTATGTTTATTGTTAAATATGTTGAAATTTGTATGCACATCCTTCAATTTTTTAAATTAAAACAACGTTATTGCTAAATTGGGTGATTAACTGCTGAAAATACGAATGATGCATGTTGAATTTTTTTTTCAAAAAGAAAACGGTAAATCTGTAAATTTATCGGTATTTTTGCTGTATATAGTGTTTCTATAAAAACTAAGTTTACAATATTACTTGAATGATACTATTTTGAATTTTAACACACCCTGTTTTTAACCGACCCAATTTTGACTTGGCTGAAATCACTTACAATTCATGGCGCTCTTCCATAGATAGGTAAAAATGAACCGAACAAAAGCCGAGCGTGGGGGTGGTTTTGAAAAAATCGGTAATTTTTTTTTTAAACCATGGAAAGCCTAGCTACAAATTTGCAAGTAGTTCAGTGAAATGATGCTGATGAAGAAAATAATTAATTAGATTATATTTGGATATGTGCCCATTAGGAGTGCGCTACCTTAATACGTTAAGACAACGTTGAGGAACCTTTTAGTCGCAGTCACTGATGTTATAAATAGTTACTGAGTTTACAACGTTGTGCGTCAAGGTGCAACGTGTATATCTATATTTGCATACAATTTGCAATAAAAAGATCCGCGTTTCTTTGTCCCGTTTAATTCAAACAAAAGCCTAAACCATAGGGAAGAATACATACTGTATAACAGGGCAATTGTTATATTGAATGCAAAAATAATGCAAACAATTTGCAATCAATATTTCAGGACATTCATAATGAAACCGTTTGTACCGATGTATTGCTTATCCCTTAATCGGTAAGCACTCGTAAATGTATCCCGTTATTCAAAAACCGACTACTAGACCTGTATATCACTTACTGGAATATCAGTGACACATCCAACCTCCGCGCAGAGATTTGACTGGAATCAGTATTGCTTGATCAAATCCCGGACTTAATAACCAACCACGTAATGATAGCTTAGCCACATGGTACAGTAATGTTACCTTTGTTATTTTTACTTTTGTTCACTTTAAGTCAAAAAAGGGCCATAATTCCGTCAAAATGCCAACCAGAGTTATGTACGTTGTCCTGTACAGTCCTCTTAGGATAGTTAGCGAGTGTTCCTAGTCTGAAAGCAATAGCTATGATACTTTAGGAGTAAAATGGACCAAAACACAAAACTTAATCAAATTTTAAACTGTATAAGTATAAAATGGGTCATAATTCTGTCAAAATGCCAGGCCGAGTTACATCACTTTGCCTGCATAGTCCCCTTATGATAGTTAGTAAGTGTTTCAATTTTCTAAGTATAAAAAGGGGCATAACTCTAAAAATGATGCTGACAGAGTTATGCAACTTGACGTACACAATTGTATTGTTGCCATCAAGAAGTATTCCAAGTTTGATTTAATTATCTTTGATAGTGTTAAAGTTATTTGACTTAATAAAAAAACTTTAACCAACGGCGACGCCGACGCCGATGCGAGTAGTGTAGCTCTCATTTTTTCTTCGAAAATTCAAACTAAAAAGGAAGAGAGGCCGACTCATATCCCCACGCCGCATATTTGTTAAATTAAACGGCAATTTTGGGTGGGCAAGGCCTATGTTGGTGGGGCCTCGGGGTAGGTAATGTCGATATGGATGGTCGAGATAGACCGTGTTGTCATAAGAGATGTTCTGTATTAATTTGAATTCAATTGGTGAATTAATGAAGAAGTTATGTTAAAACAAAAGTTTGGGTACCAAAAAAGTTTGTGGGTGCGAAAAAATTATGCCCCCTAAAAATTGGGATACGAAAAACACATTGGTTACGAAAAAAATTGGGTACCAAAAAAATGTGGGTACGAAAAAAAAATGGGTACGAAAAAAAATTGGGGAACCAAAAAATTGAGAACGAAAAAAAATTGGGTTCGAAAAAAAGATGGGTACGAAAAAAATATTCCCCCAAAAATGAGTTACAAAAAAAAAATTGGGTACGAAAAAAATGGGTACGAAATAAAATGTGGGTACGAAAAAATGTGGGTAGGAAAAAAATGTGGGTACGAAAAAAATGGGTACAACAAAAATTTCGGTACGAAAAAACTTGGGTACGAAAAAAAATTGGGCACAAACAGAATTGGGTATGAAAAAAAATTGGATACGAAAAAAAAACGGATACACAAACAATTTGGGTACCAAAATAATTGGGTAGGAAAACAAATTGTGTACAAGCAAAATTTGGGTACGAAAAAACATTTGGGTACAAAAAAATGGGTATGAACAAAATTGGGTACGAAAAAAAATTGGGTACAAACAATTTTGGGTACGAAAAAAATTGGGTACGAAAACAAAATGGGTACGAAAAATTTTGGGTACGAAAAAAATGTGGGTACTGGGAAGTTGTACCCGTGGACCTCTAAATAAATTTGAAAGATGACGGGAACCAAGCTGTCTTTACCTTCAACAATGGCCCTGGGGTGGGTAATGTGGACATGGATGGTCGAGATAGACCGTGTTGTCATAAGAGATGTTTAGTATTAATTAGAAGTCAATTGGTGAATAAATGAAATTATGTTAAAAAAAATTGGGTGGACGTGGTCGGCCACTATCTCCTCCTACACTATTAGCACTAGAACCTTGAAACTTAAACACATGGTAGCTATGAGCATGTGTGTGACGGTGCAATATTTGAAATTTTGATCTGACTCCTGGGTCAAAAGTTATAATGTGCGTCGCATGTTGTTAGTAAAACTAGTTTTTTTTTACACATTTTACCCATTTATTTACCCATAACTTTTGACCCAGGGGTCAAATGTATATGAATACTCCAATGAATAACCCCTTTCGCACATTAAATATAAGGCTCAACTACATTTTTACTCTTTATTATAGGACCTTATAACATATAATTAAAAAATAATGGTTCTGGCATATAATGTCTCGACTCCAAGCAGCACGGGCCACCTGCGAACATGGCAAGCCAAAACTAACTGCGAATAACTAACTGCACAAATAAATTGTATATGAGTGCTGACTCTAGTTTACGTCGATCAACACTCCCAACAAAAATATATTTCCCCAAAAAATGTTCCAGATGAAAAGCGTTCATCCGGCACTGATTGCCATATGGCCACCCAACAACGCTGTCCCAGCGGCCCATATATGCCCTCCACTCGAAACCGGCTGGGCTATGTGGCCACTGCCAATGAACTTTGGCAGCAGGGCGGATGGACGCATGCTTGGAGTCGGAAGCTGTAAACTGTAATCTCAAGGCAAAGGTATGCAAATATACAGACTGCAAATAACTCATTTATGACTCAATAGCCACAACAACATACATAATGGTTTGGATTTAAATTTGTAAGAAACCCCATAATTAATTCGTCCATCTATAACTTCAGTAATGGATTGGTTTATTATGCATTATACATTTTTCAAGCCCTGCAGACATATTATTAAGACAAATATTTGTTCCCAGAGTTGACAAGTGGTCTCCATCCTTCTCAAACAATTGGTCATCAAATGTTCAGTTAGAGTTTGCCAAGTAATGCCCGTCACATGCTAAAGCACCAGTTGATCCATAACAATTAAGGCGCTTTCTTGCCTAGCCCATAGCAACTTCATAGGCAGAATATATCCAATTTGACATTGGAACCACAGCAGACTATACAGTGTTAACACTTGGAAATTTAGCCAGTATATCCTTGAATAGCTCGTCAACCAATTTACGAAGGTCCACCAGTGACCGACGACCGAGATCATTACCGCCTAAATGTAACTAGATATAGTCGGGAGTATGTCCCACATTAGCAAGCAAAATAAATTGTTTCTCTGATTCTGCGACTGTACCCTTGTCACCAGATGATGTTGGGTTCAAGGTATGGGTTGGCCCCTTCCGGTCGTAATATTGCTGCTATGAAGGCTTTCTTGATAATTGATGAGCCCAGTATCCAGATAGTTTTTCCGAAATACAACTTGGTTTTTGATAGTTACACTAATCTATCTATATGAACAGTACTTTTTAGTGGGAGTTATTTATTAAGCTGGGCATGACAACAGGAACAAGACGAAAATATTATTGGTAGGCATTGGAAGCCCATCTGCCTGCCTTTTTAATGATCTCCAATGAATAGCCTAGCTGGGAAGCTTCAGTTGCTGCTCCAATTATATATATATATATATATATATATATATATATATATATATATATATATATATATATATATATATATATATATATATATATATATATATATATATATATGCCAAACCATGTAATTATGATCAAAATTTAAGCTGAATTACCAGTATGACCATCTTTGTACTCAGAATTTGCAGTTATTATTTTTTAAATCAAGCTATTTACTGTTTTTTTCACACTTTGGCAAAGAAAAAAGTGGTTTTCTTTTAAACATGTTTTTTTTATGTCCCCGGATCGAATGATCGAAGGTATATTGTTTTTGGCCTGTCTGTCTGTCTGTCATTGTTTGTGTCCGTCTGTCATTGTGTGTGTCTGTCCAGAACTCTAACATTGGTAGTAACTTTTGCAATATTTAAGATAGCAACTTGATATTTGGCATGCATGTGTGTCTCATGGAGCTGCACATTTTGAGTGGTGAAAGGTCAATGTCATCCTTTAAGGTTAAAGGTCAAATATATGGCTTCAAAGCGGCGCAGTAGGGGGCATTGTGTTTCACAAACACAGCTCTTGTTTTGCCATAAAATATGCAATTCGATATTTTGTATGTTTTGAACCTTCCAATGTTGGTCTTGTTAAAAAGTATAGCTTTCTTATAATGCATTTTGATAAAAACATACATGCAAATGCTTAAAAAAAATGTTTCTGGCCTACTTTGGATTAGAAAATAGTTTGTGTGTGAAAATGTGGATTTTGGCAGAAAAATATTCAAGTCAGTATACTTACATGCTCAATATTTAAACTGGTCATCTTATTCAACAAGTACAGCTCACTTTTTTTTAAATATTATTGTTTAGAAACAGACACCCAAATACTAAAAGAAATGTCTCTTGTATACTTCAGATTATAAAATAGAGATTTGTTTGTAAAATTGGGGAAGTTAGGCATTACAAAAATGTTAATTTTCTTATGTTCTTAATTTTTTAAACTGGTGATCTTGTATAACAAATGTAGCTTACTAATAATGTCATTGTTAACAAACAGTCTCTTAAATGCTAAAAGCAATCTTTCTTGAATGTATATGAAACATACATATATGTCACTCGGTGTTTTGTCTTCACATGTACACCATTTTAATTTTATAACGATCATCTGGTTGGTTGTTCTAATAGCCAGCATTGTGTTGGCAAATGATATGGCGTTTTACAACCGAGCATTTGGTCAACACAAAATGGCAGCAAAACACAGACATTTAGCGAGAAAGTCAAAGTTAATTGAATATTAAAGTTATTAGCCGAACAGGCGATCGGTAAGTTGTGTAATCACGTTGCTTTTAATGTCTTTTAACGAATCCAGTTGCATTATTGCGGCAACTGCATGGAAACGTGTGTGTTCTCGATGAAAACGGTCACGTCCCGTGTTCGACAATGTTTCAGCAATAGGCATATAGTGCGTTTCATACCTTGTGTATATATAATACCTATACGAGGGGTATTTTTTCAAACTGTGTATTTTTGTCAATATTCGTTGTTGAAAAGTCAAACCATACACAATAGGTGTACATTTAACAATCTGTACACACTTAACTTTGACTTTCTCGCTACATGCTATAATAAATAAGAAGACAATTAGCGGTGTTAACGTTTCCCAACAGTAGAAATCATTCGTCTGATGAAGTCAGTGGTATACAGACGAAAGCTCCAGGTATGGCTTTCAATACGTATTGTGTGTTATTTGACAGTCTAAAACTTATTGGATTAAAAAAAATCCTGTCAAATGTGTCAATCAAAATTGATTTGACACATCACATGATTTTGATTATGTTAAATCAGTGTACTGTATGCTAAATGCAACTGCTTTAGCAAGCTGTCAAGTTGATTGAGACATTTGATGAAACAAACTGTTTCCGGGATAGGACCAGTACTTAGTGTCTATACATGTATGACGTATCATGACGTCGAAAGTCTTCAAGACCTACTAGGTAGAACGAGAAATGTACTTTGACGTACAATTTTCACCGACCCTTGAGTGTTAGCCAATCAGAAGATACCTTACATCTGTTGCTTTTAGAGATATTTGACATTGAACATTATTATTATTATTATTTATACCAAATTATGCGACTATCGACCGCTTACTCATAGATATTGTGCGTATTTATTGACCTGGCGTGGCGGAAGTAACCTCTGACTTATGCAAGTTATGGTTATTACAAAATACGACCAACGGGGAGGTTATTATACATTATCCCGTTAATGTTTGGTAACTGTTTGGTTACCGTTGGGAATTTCCTACACAGTAATGCGCTGGACGGTCGTGATACTCCGCCCCGCATGAATAAATGCCATATTAACAGACGCTAATACAATGAGACATTTAAAAAGGATATTACAAATAATAAAGAAGTGCAAAAGGTAAGAATCGGCTGTTATCACCTCTTACTACCACACAACATTAGCATTAAAGCATTAAATAACGGTGACATAGTCATTTAGATGCAAAACATAAACGATGAAAATGAACAATGTGCATGTACATAAACACATGTTTTCATGAACAATCTAGGGCATGACAATATAAACCAATATAGCTCAGGGGAAGTATTTCAAAAATATTTTTACATTATCTAAGAATAATACTTAACTTAAAATTGGACAGTTGGAGAAAATATTTAATTGTTTTATATCCAGTTTGAGAGTTTTTTTGTATAGCAGCAATTAAATGCAATCGAAAAAGCCGAGATAAGATAATGTCAGCGCATGAGTACCTTTTACACAAAATATAATCTGATTTTAATGCTTTGAGTATCGCAGAACTTAATACATATTGTTTCAATTACGACGCCGAAACTAATATTGTGTCTTATCATTTGACAATTGCATAATTAAACGTTAAACCACAGTTTATAATCTGAAAATAATTATGAGATAGCAAGATAGCAAGACATTGATACTAAAAATTAAATTACGACGAGGAATTCAAGTCAATCGCAAGTCCAAAGTTAATGTTTAGATGATATTTTTTGTCTGTAAAGATTTGTAGCGCGCATGTAAGTCTTGCCACAGTGACAGACGTGCACAGCCTGTCCCTCGTCCCTCGTGTTGGGATGCGATGTGGTCCTTGAGACCCTGTTTGGATGTTTAGTGTAAGCAACACGTATCGCATTTGAAACTTGGTCTTGCTTCACAGTGCCAGACTGATGCGTGTTTTGCGACCTGTTGACGTGTGGCAAATCGCTGTCCGCACTTGTCGCATGTCTCCCTAGCCTCCTCGCCATGTGCATGATTTCAAATAATTATTCCATACAAGTATTAAGGTTTATCATACACTGTCGGTCAGTTAAATACGGCAAAAGATCGGAGTGGGGTCATGGATGATATGCCACCAGGAAGTTCCGCATTTAATTCTCATTAAGAAACTATAATTCAACCTTTCAGAGGACACAATGTACTGGTTACTCACAGGAAATGTTTTTCGAATGTTTCTATAAGCATAAGGCTGTCATGCAATCGAGCTGACATAAAAAATGATTTGCTTCTACATCCATGTGATTTATATAATTTTGTTGACGTTATGGAACACATGGTATTTTAAACATATTTTTTGTAGTTGTATCCGTTCTTGACGAATAAATGACAACAATCGTGGAAAACATTATATTTTGTAACATCATTAGACGTTGTGGTAACAGAATTAAATTAATGAATCACTCAAAGTGTGCATATCAAAGGGTATGATATAGTTCCAACAAATTGATAGTTATACCTGTGCATTGTTAGCTTGTCCTTACAAAAAAAAACATATTCCCGAAACAGCAGTATGGTGCCTGTCTTCGATGCATGCCGACTGTAACCGCTTCTGGATTTAAATTACCTTTCACATTCAGAACAAAGTCGAGAAACGATTGCTGTTTCCATATCCGTCTGAAAATAATTGGTTAAACTTTGTGAACACATTTTGCGCATAAACTATTTTATATGTTTAAACTATACAATAACACTGACATAAAGCAATTATCGGGAATACGTTTTAATTTCGCCTTTCCATTTATAAAACCTAAATAATAATTGGGTTAACGCATAAACGTAATTGGTTTCAGGCTAAATGATATCACCATGTATATTTTGACGCCATAATGTTATACATCCACAATTATTTACATGTACTAGGTAAAAACGGATGTTAACCAAGCAGTGTACAAAATAAAAACAACACAAACCAATGAAGTTATAACCCGACGTTACGAAGCAGTAGCTTTACGTTAATGTAACAAATTGACCATCACATTTAAACCGAAAGGTATTTTGTTGAGGCTTTAATATGTGACGTAAAAATATAAACCCGGTTACTTAAGCAGTAACCACATACGATAACTATCCATACGTACAAGCGTTTAAGATAGTTAAAAAATGCCAAGCCATAACTGCACAAAACAAACGATAACGGTACAGTTTATAAACAAAAAATAAAGGCGAGTATCACTATCATTATACAATAGAATTTAATAAGAAAGAAATTACCAATCGAATATCAACAAGAGTGCGTGATTTTATTTATATATGAGTCATATACTTTCAAAAAGAAAGGAATTCTAAAATTTTCATTCGATGATTAATATCTGGCATATTATTAACATTTGAACGAACACGTTTCACAACAGTGTCATATTGAATAAAAGCATTAAAAACACACGAATATGGATGAACGGTAACTATATATATTGTGACAAAATATGACTCTAATAATAGTGTATTAGCTATACTACCTACTATAAAATAAATACATAATTGGTAGCTGTTTCTTTGTGCTTACGTGAAACGACAATTGTTTAACTTTGTACGCGTCCTCCATGGAGATTCTGTTTTAATATAAAACAGACCCGTCTTAGATCATGAAAAATGCGGGACCCCTTTAGATCATAAATTATTTTAAGCATGAATACATTAAAAACGATTTTCAAATGCCCCAAACTATCCATACGCATAAATAAACATTTACTAAACACTCAAAACAAGGTTTTTATTTTGCATTTGCTATATTTTCATCACGAGGGCGAATTTTTCATTGTGAAACCCAGCAAAGATCACAAAATACATGGCGAACAGTCCTCGCTTAAAAATTTTGCACCGAGTAAAGTCGAGTTTTAGATCGATTTTTAACACAAAATAAACGCTAATACCCTTCTTAGCAATATGGCTGAAAATTAGGCAGCCTTAATTTTTTTAATTCCGTCAACACAGGGTAGAAAACAGCAAAAAATACCTGTTTCGGCACGGTCGTCGCCATCTTGATTCCGTTTAGATCATCACGCGATTACCCCCTCTGCAATTTTTATACGTTTTATTGAATTATGGTACCGAGGTCCGTAAACTTTGCAGGGAAAATGCCCTTTACTTCATAAAGATGTCAGTCTTAGATCGGGTCAGACCGGTGACGAGAAGGTCACGCGAGTTGTGTATCGTGTTATTTCTTAAAATTAGACCCAGCATTTATAAAAACATTACAAGATATGGCCATTCCAGAAAGACAATTAATTTCTGCGTTGAATAAGACTGAGATCATGGAATTCGCTGCACAATGGACGAAGTTATGGCTGTTAAAAGCGATGCACCCGGTTTTCGGGGCATTTTGAGTTGAATACCTTGTTATATATATATACCTTGTTGTATATGTTATACCCGCTGCGTTTTTTCAAGTCCCATTATTCCGAAAAGATCCATGGAGTGTCCGTCTGTATAGAAATGTTCGCCTACCAGGTCACTGTGCTGTGTGCGAATACGCGACAGATTCCGCTGGTACAGAGTTCCACCGGTCTCTCCCACGTACCTGCGACAGCGCCGACAGTTGACCGCGTACACAACATTGGATGATTTGCAATCCACATTGTTGCTGACGCTGTACATCTTGCCGCTGAGATATGTGAAGTAGTCCGCCGTCATCATGTACGGGAAAATGGCGCACCTCTACACCCCACAGGGCCCGCTCTTATTGGAACAACATCCTATTGTAATGCTTGTGTACTAGGATGTCTTCCGGGTTGCAATCTCTTCTGAAGGCTACTATTGGGGGCTCCGGGAACAATTCCTTCATTCGATCAGCCGTGTGCAGCGTGTGTAGGTGTCTGCGGATGATTCGGCCGATTTTGAGTAGTGCGCGCAAAAAATGTAATCACGAGCGGAATCCTTGTATTACGCTCTGAGTTTGTCTTTTTGCGTTAAAGGTCCTCTCTCTTTTTATTGTCGACCTTTATCAATTCGGTCTCCACAAATGCTCCGTCATACCCACGGTTCACGAGCTGTGCTTTCAACGCCTCTCTGTGCCTTCGGTTGGCAACCTCCTCTGAACAAATTCTTTCATACGCACACCCAGACCATATGGTATCGCTTTTTTTGTAGACTCCGGGTGCGAAGAATCCCTGTGAAAGTGGAAGTGGAAACAGGATGGCTGGAAATTTGGATTGTTTGCCAATGGTATTTTGTATCATCTTCACGCAACGTGGTTTAAATACAAATAAAGTGAAGTATAAGCTGCACCATAGTGGCATAGAGACAATATGAAATTGAAATATTTCCAAAATAAAGGCAGAGAACTTGAGAAAACAATGTGATACATACACTATGTGGTAACTTTTATGCGTCTGTGATGTGGACTTTCTTACCTACGCTCAATAAACTTTTATTCACTTACATAGTTTCTACTTGCAGGCGTAGGCATTATTTAAGTGACCGATTTGTTTGTCCTGTAAAAGTCCAAAATGAACTCCACACATTGCAAAGAAATATCGGCTTAGCAACTTTCGATATAACCCGTCATATTTCCGATACAGTTTGACGACCTGCCACGTGTTCATTCCCAGTGATCCGCACAGCGCCTTTACACAGAGTATCATCAACACAGCGAACGGCGAGTGTTTGAGCCGTTGTAGACCATTGATGGTCGAATCGGCCAAACACAAAATTTTCCGATGCTCATCACTTGGTATGATATGATGATATGATGTATGAATGAGATTAGTGAAAATCGAATTGAATAATCTTTATATTGTTATTTTGTTACATACGTGTCCGAAGTTCTAAGTGCATATACATACTTATGGAATGAAATTCAAGTTGTAAACGTCGTACATCACGCAATGCGGTGTTAAGCGCATTTACAAAACTGTAATTGCTATTAAGTCAATTTAAAATTGTTTTTAACTGGACACATGAGGCGTTTTTGTACGACCCATTTTGCTGAATTTTCAGGACAGTTGTCATTTTAGACATTATTTTGTACGTTTTACTTAACAGGAAGCTTACTATAAATCATACAAAAATGTATGAAAGATGACCTTATAAAAATACTAGAGGCTGGAAGCTGATAGATCAGAGAAACTTAATGGTCAAGCACCATTCCATATTATATAGGATGTGAATAGCTTAAAGTTATCTTAATGAACATAAACAATACTATCGAGTTCACGCCAATGTCATCTGCAGACTTATATTGATCAGCACACAAATCATTTTTTGACGATGCTGATTCAGCGAGGCAGCTCGTCTAAGTTATCATACCGTGAAAAAATTCATCACAATGACGACCTATGTAAAAGACCGAGCCAGTCTGATTGAGTTAGCTAAATTTTCTCAATCGGCATACCTCGCTGATTATAATTGATAAAGGTAAAGGCAGCATGGTTCCCGTCCTCTTTCAAATTTATCTAGAGGTTCAGGACAGGAACCAGACACCCACATTTTTGTTCGTACCCAAAATTGTTCGTACCCAATATTTTTTCGTACCAATTTTTTTCGTACCCACAATTTTTTTCAAACCTATTTTTGTTTCCTACCGGATTTTTTTATCTCTAACAATCTATGTACCGGTATTTAGGTTAAATTGGTCAAGTTCCCCACGGGTACTACTTCCCCGTACCCCGGGTACTTTGAAGTATACTTCACCGTACACCGATTTTCAAATGATACTTTTGGGTACCCCGGTATACTTACAGGTACCCCATCTTTCCAAATACAAAAAAAGCGTACCCAAATTTTTTTCGTACCCAATTTTTTTTTTTCGTACTCACATTTTTTTTCTTACCCAAATTTGTTTTCGTACCCATTGTTTTTTGGCATATTTTTTCGTACCGAAAATTTTCGTATCCATTTTATTTCGTACCCAAAATGTTCGTGTTATTTTTTCTCATAGCGATGATATTACATGTATTATGAAACTGATTACGTTTAATGTGTATCGTTCGAAATATCTTTTTATGTAATTCAAACTTTTCAAGTGTACGGTATGACACACTATACAATATTTTACAGAAAATGATTGAAATATATTTTGAAACTTGGACTCAATTTACCAAATAAACTGTTCATTTATGTTTAGCTATGATATAACTGCATTCGTTCATCACTCTGGCTTATTTGATTGTTTATAGCTTCATAACCGTTTCCAAACTCTGTAAGTATAACAAACGTTATGGACTTAATTAACAACGGCATACAGATTTGCTTTGAAATGCAAATTGGCTTTCATACTAAACGACATTTTAAATTGTATATATACATGTATTACATGGTGTTACATTGTATATGACAATAATTTAAATCAAGAAAGCTGATATCTATCTGTAGAAAAAAATGTGCATGTATACAAAGCTTGTATAGGCGTCTGATATTTCGTTATATTGGGCGGTGTAGCCTCTCACAAAATGTACGAAATTGGATAAAGCGCCTCTTGAATATATGTCTTATTCGGAAATTAGCAAAAAGTTAATATTAAGCATTTTTTACATAAGTTATATTAAGCCAATATTTTTTGCCGTTCAGAAATGTATTTGTATCAGCAGTTTATGCAATACCAGAAAAGTATTTGGCTGGTAAAAACCACTGTATCTTTTAATGTGTACCTGATTTAGCTAAATAGGGGCATGCTCATTCCAAAGGTATAACTATAAAAGGAAACGGTATTATCTATTTCATATTTCAGAGAAGTCAAAATATGAATGCCCTAGACGAAAATAATCAAAATAATAATAATAAATAATTTAAGTTTCAAGACATGTAGTATGTTGTGTTTATATTAGGGATGCAAGAGGTAACAAAAACAGTAATCGGTTTAACTTTTGCCGCAACCTGTTATATTAACCAGCTAACCGAAAAACCTTAATGCACGAACTATCAACATAGTTGAACAATTTAATTATACAACCAAGATCCCTAAGCATGGTTTCAACAATTTTCTTATAAAAGTCATTTAACCCATCATATATTTTGCTTAAGCAATATAGGTGAGTATTCTAAACGGTGTCCTACGTCGGTTTGAACCAGTCCGACCATCACAACCATTGCCAGACATATTCACAACACACATTTAAAATATATATTAAACACTAGCATGATAACTAAATATAAACAAAAGAGTATTCACAATTCCATTTTGGCTTGGGTATTAAATGCAATGGTTTAATATTACTATTTGAACATACTGTTGAAAGTTGGCATTCACTATTGATTCGGTTTCTGTCAGTTCCTTTACAATGTGTGTATCAATTTAGTACACATCATGCTTATCTGTTACATAAGCGTGGTTTCTGTTTTGTTTTTAATGTAAATATTGTCAACAAGGTTTAATGAACGAGACATAAATATATAAACATGTAAGATATTATTATATAACGCATGCCAGATCATTTATATATATATGGAAATGGAAAAGCTAAAATTTATTATTTTGTACGAACTTCTTTTGGCATGCTCACAAATAGAAACCGAAAATAAAATCGAACTTTCGGACTTTTCAGTTTTGTGAGCATTCAGTTCGCCGTTTATTTATCGAATCAAGTGTGTTTTGTTACAGTGGTGTTTTCGCGTATTCATCAGGTATAACATCTCAATTGAATTTAAAAAAAGGCTGCTTATTACTTAAATATATGAGTGACAGACATGTAAAAAGGTTCAGACTTCGATACACATCTCGAACAATGTAATAATTGGCGTCGCACTGAAGTGCGGCGACTCGTATGTAATACGTTTTTTTTCGCCTATGGGAGGAGAAGTTATTTTACGGATCAATGTATATATTTTTGTTGTCAGAATATCTTGCATAGTGGCGATTTTTTGTGTTAATTAGTGTAAATAAGTACTGCATTTGTGCCTATTACATTTACTACAACATTTATGCCAATAATGCAAAGCTAATTATTTTAATTAATAACTGATCACATGGACTGGGCAATAATGAAAGATCACAGGGACTGGGCAAATACGCGAACCGGTGAAACTTTCTGGTTTTGTATAAAAACAAAACATAATCAAAATATATTTATTTTGTGGTTTTTCTAACAATAGCGCAGACTTTTGCTGTTCGCGTTTTGGTTAACGCGTATTTTCTTCAATTTTACAAGACGACAGCGATTACACGGCTTATTGCTTTATTGATAACCGTTACACTACAGTCACTTATTAATATCTTAGTTAGAAGGTGATTTTTCCAGCGGTTCCGTAGTGTAGTGGTTACACGCTCGCTTCACATGTGAGAGGCCCAAGGTTCGAGCCCCAGTAGAATCAAATTATGTTATTTTTGTTCTATGTTAACTTTTTGTTTTGATGTAGACATTTTAGTTTAAATAAATATGCTGTTTTATTGTAACCATTTTTTTGCTTTTATTATGCCCATGAAATATATGTGTGAGAGGGTGGGGGGGGGGGGTCGTAAACACATTAAAACTTTTACAGGGTTTTCATATCAATGACTTCTCAACCCCTATTGTAAATGAGCAACGTGAGAATAAGTTCAGAATCATCTCCCCTTGAAGTTGAGAAAAATATGAAATGACGCTTACAAGATGAAGCAGGTTTTTAAAAACCTACACAGTTCTGTTCCATTAATGAAAACTGCACACGGATGCAATTAAAAAAAGGAAACCAATGTAAATAAAAGGAACTATGAAATATTTGGGGGTTACAACACAAAATCATAGAAAATGGTTATTTGGGGGTTATAACACAACATCATAGATAATGGTTATTTGAAGGTTATAACGCAAAATCATAGATAATGGTTATACCAGTATCTTTTCTATTTTGTTTAAAATAACCGGCCAATATATTAATATTTACAGTAGAAAAAAATATCGTTCCATGTAACTTCATTGAGTGCCTGTTACACTGAAATTAACGACGCCCTTTGATGCTTTGCATCAATACTTATCTTGTATTATGTTATTATTTTAGTTGAATTAAAGAAACGAACCTGAACACAACGTCTTATCACTTACAAAGTCTTTATATTTTGGTGCCTTGATTATTACACCAGAAGTACGATGAATTTACAGAAGTAACGATCAAATGGAGGAGGTACTAAACGCACAATCGCTATTTTGCTGGAAAAAAAATCGACGAAAAGAAAGAAAATGGAATGCGGATAGAAATCAACTCACTTCTGAAATATTTGGAGACAAAAGTGGAAATACTAGAGACACTTAAAGGAAAAATCTTATCAAACACGGAAACTGAAGGAATCGAAGATGAAATTGTGGAAACAGAAACTTACATGATGGATTTACGCATGAAATTAGACACACTTATCGCCGCGCGTGATTAACGGGATACGAGCATAAGTCAGCAGCCGACATTTCATCCCAGGGATACGCAGTGTGGTCGAGGGGATACGGGTTTAGGAGGTCAACAGCCGGCATTTCATCCCTTAGATGAACAGCGTGATCAAGCGGATACGAGGTTGGACATTCAGCAGACGACATTTCATCCCGACGATACACCACATACACTGGTGAACAGAAATACACATGCGTTACAAAATCCAGTCGATACCATTCATCTGACATCCGTGCAGCACGAGAGGGCGCCTCGCAGCTTCCAGTTCCGGCGAGAACGATACGACGGCTCCCGATCGGCAGACGGTTGCCGTATCCGTACGGAGAGAACCTTGACCGGGCAAGATCGGAGTACCGGCAATCCAACCAAAACAACTATCACGTAAACATTGCAACTGAATTCCCTTTCGACCAGGGGCGGCGTACCGGAAATAACTACAGCCATTTTCCGGCCGATGACCCACCGGATGTCGCCGCCTGGTACGGGCTACGAATCAACCGCTGGATTTCACTTCAATGGCGTATATCCGCCGCTCCATCACCACCCCGCCGCCGCCCACTTGCAGCCACATCCTACACATTCAGTTTACCGGGACAGCTTCTTAAACAAAGGCCGCAACACAAACGAAAACCTTGCAACTCCCTTGCGGCCTGATTATGGCGGACACTCTGAACGCCCGGAACCGACATATCCTAGCACGAGCGGCCGCGGAACACCTGCGATCCGGCGGGAACCGCATCGAGCGACCAGACAAGCGTCTACGCTGAAGAGATGAAGAGCGAACGGAAAGACGGCGGATTGGAAACTGAGACGATCTCAGTTTCCCGGTCGCCGTCGCCGCGGAGTTTGAAGGGGGCAAGCCCCCAGTCACGTGACACGAGCATGCCCGATTTCAGCTCGTCGTCCGACTCAAAGCACTCGTCCTGCTCCGAGAGCGAAGATCATAAGCTGAACGTGTTTTCCGAAAAGTCACGTGGCGATAGACCGACGGTCAGCTCTACGGTGACCGCTTCTCGACAAGATTCCCGCGGGTCACCGCCTGCACAGCGTAAACCGTACCACCACCCGAGCGCCGGAGCCACGCCCGTCGGCTTCGGCTTCCGGTACACCATGTGCGCGGATGTCAACATGAATATGTACCCGCATGCACAGAGAGCACCGGTGGAGCAGACGTACGAGGCGGCCACCAAGTTGCTTTTCATGTACGTGCAATGGACACATGGCCAATCGTAAAACTTTATCCGTTAGAAGTGCTATGTGGTAGCGAAACCGAGAGAAACTAGTGATGAACATTGTGATTAAACACGTGAGAAACAGCGCGATAAACAGTTTGTAAACAATGTGCTTAACATGTGATTAATACATATGTGATACAAATTAAACTTTTAAAGACAGTGCAATCTATTCTGGGGTTTAGGTGATTAATTGATACGTTGAGAGTAACTGAGATCCTGTTATAACTTATATTATGTTATTATTTTAGTTGAATTAAAGGAACGAACCTGAACACAACGTCTTATCATTTACATCGTCTTTATACCTATATATATAGAGCTATCTTATATATCACGCATGGCATTTATTTATTTATTTTTTAAGTTTTACAGTTTATTTCATCTGTATTTTGTTCTTTTCAGGGAGATTAAAATATTTTTGGAAACGCCTTCAAGAGACGTACTGATATCTGGATCAATGAAAAGTAGTCAGTAGTAGTAGTAGTAGGAGTAGTAGTAGTAGTAGTAGTAGTAGTAGTAGTAGTAGTAGTAGTAGTAGTAGTAGTAGTAGTAGTAGTAGTAGTAGTAGTAGTAGTAGTAGTAGTAGTAGTAGTAGTAGTAGTAGTAGTAGTAGTAGTAGTAGTAGTAGCAGCAGTAGTAGGAGTAGGAGTAGTAGTAGTAGTAGTAGTAGTAGTAGTAGTAGTCGTAGTAGTAGTAGTAGTAGTAGTAGTAGTAGTAGTAGTAGTAGTAGTAGTAGTAGTAGTAGTAGTAGTAGTAGAAGTAGTAGTAGTAGTAGTAGTAGTAGTAGTAGTAGTAGTAGTAGTAGTAGTAGTAGTAGTAGTAGAAGCAGTAGTAGTAGTAACAGCAGCAACAACAACAACAGCAGCAATAGCAGTAGTAGTAATAGTAGTACTAATAGTAGAATGTTATGTTATATCAGAGCCTTGTCTGCTTTGACCAGCTATTTATATGCGTACAGAATATTTACACATGTTACGCAAACTTTGATTGGCTGACTAACTCGGGATCTCGAGATAGCGAAAATTCTCTCCTCTTTTGTTTAATGCACTCTGCCTTTATTTACCGCACCGCTCTTTTTTTAAATGCACTCCGCTTTTATTTAGTTTTGCACTCCTCTTTTTTCTATCTCGTGACAATGACATTGCTAACTCGTGGCCACGAGATAGAAAAAATAGGAGAGCAATTTAAAAAAAGACCGTTAGTTTCCCACAAGTCTCGTTGAATATTACTTAGCGTTGTCTGAACATTGTTCAAAAAATGTTCTTGGGGACTAACATTCACTGTTTCATGTCTTTTTCTAATAATTCTACACATATGCCGCCAGCGTGTACCAAGCAATGGGAGACAACTGGAGGTTAATTATGGCAAGCGGTTCGACGCATAATCCCAAGAAACTAGGTTTCTCATGTAAACCTAGGGCTAGGTTCTCATGAGAACCTAGGTAAACTCATGATAAACTAAGATTTTCACTAGAACCTAGGTTCTCATAGACACATAGAACTTAGGTTCTGATGAGAAACAAGGCTATTGTCAAGCAAAATGGTCCCCTACCGGTTCCACCATTGTCAGAAATTCCACCATTTTCAGAATATTATTTTGGTTGCCATGGCAACCACAATTTTTGACGTAGGAACAAAATGAAATGACGTGCATAATGTCCATATTGCCATCTATCCATGTTGCAAGTTTCATAAAAAAAATATGAAGAACTTTTTAAGTTATAGCAGGATCCAGAAAAATGTGACGGACAGACAGACAGACTGACTGACTGACTGACTGACTGACTGACTGACTGACTGACTGACTGACTGACTGACTGACTGACTGACTGACACACAGAGCGCAAACCATAAGTCCCCTC
The DNA here is from genome assembly GCF_020536995.1 of Dreissena polymorpha. Lineage (NCBI taxonomy): Eukaryota > Metazoa > Mollusca > Bivalvia > Myida > Dreissenidae > Dreissena > Dreissena polymorpha. Next base: position 93,794,895 of record NC_068357.1, read on the forward strand.
CGGTTTCACCGGTAGGGGACAACTAGGTTTTCATGAGAACCTAGGTTCTCATTCTGAGAACTTAAGTTCTCGTTTGATATCCAAGGTTTTCACAAGAACCTAGGTTCTCGACAGCTTTTCGCGTCGTTCTCTCTGATAACCTAGCTTTTTATGAGAACCCAAGATTTCATTTGGGAACCATAGGTCTCATGAGAACCTAGGTTCTCATTCTGAGAACCTAGGTTCTCATGAGAAACCTAGTTTCTTGGGATTATGCGTCCAACCGCTTGCCATAGAGGTGATAAACTACGGAATCCGGATAGTGCCAAGTTGATTGTCGTGTGCCGCCCTTGGAGGTCGACGCACGACATTCTCGCGACATTCTCTCGACGCTCAATACGACGCGCGACAATCATGCGACAATCAATATTTGAGTGTCGCATATCGCGCTGGGTTTTAGGAAAAAAATCGTAGAAAATCTTGACTGTCGACTGATTTGTCGCGCGTAGTATTGAGCGTCGAGAGAATGTCGCGAGAATGTAGCGAGAATGTCTTGTGTCGACCTTCGAGCGCGACACTCGACATTCTCGCGACGCTCAATACGACGCGCGACAATCATGCGGCATTCAATATGATATATCGCGAGAATGTCGCCTGTCGACCTAAAAATCACACGACATTCTCTCGACGCTCAATACGATATATCGAGCCAATATCGCGCAATTGTCGCTTGTCGACCTAAAAAACCCTAGGTCGACACACGACATTCTCTCGACGCTCAATACGACGCGCGACAATCATGCGACAGTCAATATTTGAGTGTCGCATATCGCGCTGGGTTTTAGAAAAAAAAATCGCAGAAAATCTTGACTCTCGACTGATTTGTCGCGCGTCGTATTGAGCGTCGAGAGAATGTCGCGAGAATGTCGCGAGAATGTCGTGTGTCGACCTTCGAGCGCGACACTCGACATTTTCGCGACGCTCAATACGACGCACGACAATCATGCCACAGTCAATATGATATATCGCGAGAATGTCGCCTGTCGACCTAAAAATCACACGAAATTCTCTCGACGAACGACATTCTCTCGACGCTCAAGACGATATATCGATCCAATATCGCGCAATTGTCGCTTGTCGGCCTATAAACCCCTAAGTCGACACACGACATTCTCGCGACGCTCAATACGATATATCGCGCAATTGTCGCTTGTCGACCGGTGTGGGAGTAATTTTTTCATCTGCAAGCAAGGTGTTATAGTAACTTTTTCAGCTTTAGTAAAAATAGCGGCATCTAGTAGCAGCAATAACAGCAGCAGCAACAGTAGCATCAGCAGTAGCAGCAGCAGCAGTAGCAGCAGCTTCAGCAGTTGTAGCAGTAGCAGCAGCAGTAGTAGTAGTAGTAGTAGTAGTAGTAGTAGAAGTAGTAGTAGTAGTAGTAGAAGTAGTAGTAGTAGTAGTAGTAGTAGTAGTAGTAGTAGTAGTAGTAGTAGTAGTAGTAGTAGTAGTAGTAGCAGGAGCAGCAGCAGCAGCAGCAGCAGCAGCAGCAGCAGTAGTAGTAGTAGTAGTAGTAGTAGTAGTAGTAGTAGTAGTTGTAGTAGTAGTAGTAGTAGTAGTAGTAGTAGTAGTAGTAGTAGTAGTAGTAGTAGTAGCAGCAGCATCAATAGCAGCAGTAGCGGCAGCAGCAGTAGCAGTAGTAGTAGTTTTTGTAGTAGTAGTAGTAGCTGCAGTACAAGCAGTAGCAGTATGAGCAGTAGCGGCAGCAGTAGCAGTATTAGTAGTAGTAGTAGTAGTAGTAGTAGCAGCAGCAGCAGCAGTAGCAGCAACAGCAATAGCAGCAGTAGTAGTACCAGCAGTAGCAGAAGTAACAGCAGTAGCATTAGTAGCAGGAGTAGCAGTAGTAGCAGTAGAAGCAGAAGTAGCAGCAGTAATAGTAGTTGTAGTAGTAGCAGAAGTAGTAGTTGCATTAGTAGTAGTAGTAGTAGTAGTAGTAGTAGTAGTAGTAGTAGTAGTAGTAGTAGTAGTAGTAGTAGTAGTAGTAGTAGCAGCAGCAGCAGCAGCAGCAGCAGCAGCAGCATTAGTAGTAGTAGTAGTAGAAGTAGTAGTAGTAGTAGTAGTAGTAGTAGTAGTAGTAGTAGTAGTAGTAGTAGTGGTAGTAGTAGTAGTATTAGTAGTAGTAGCAGCAATAACAGCAGCAGCAACAGTAGCATCAGCAGTAGCAGCAGCAGCAGTAGCAGCAGCTGCAGCAGTTGTAGCAGTACCAGCAGTAGTAGTAGTAGTAGTAGTAGTAGTAGTAGTAGTAGTAGTAGTAGTAGCAGTAGCAACGGCAGCAGGAGTAGCAGCAGCAGCAGCAGTAGCAGCAGCAGCCCCAGTAGCAGCAGTAGCAGCAGCAAGTAGCAGCAGCAGCAGTAGCGGCAGCAGGAGTAGCAGCAGCAGCAGTAGCAGCAGCAGCAGTAGCAGCAGCATCAGTAGCAGCAGCAGTAGCATCTGGAGCAGCAGTAGCAGCAGTAGCAGCAGTAGCAGAAGCAGCAGCAGCAGAAGCAGCAGCAGCAGTAGCAGCAGTAGCAGCAGAAGCAGCAGTAGCAGCAGTAGCAGCAGAAGCAGCAGTAGCAGGAGTATAAGGAGTAGCAGGAGTAGCAGTAGTAGTAGTAGTAGTAGTAGTAGTAGTAGTAGTAGTAGTAGTAGTAGTAGTAGTAGCAGGAGCAGCAGCAGCAGCAGCAGCAGCAGCAGCAGTAGTAGTAGTAGTAGTAGTAGTAGTAGTAGTAGTAGTAGTAGTAGTTGTAGTAGTAGTAGTAGTAGTAGTAGTAGTAGTAGTAGTAGTAGTAGTAGTAGTAGTAGTAGAAGTAGGAGTAGTAATAGTAGTAGAAGTAGTAGTAGTAGTAGTAGTAGTAGTAGTGATGGTAGTAGCGGTAGTGGTAGTGAGACTGGTTATAGTGGTAGCGGTAGTGGGACTGGTAGTAGTGGTAGTAGTATTTGTAGTAGTAGAAGTAGTAGAAGTAATAGTAGCAGTAGCATTGCAGTAGCAGCACCAGCACCAACAGCATTGGCAGTAGAAGTAGTTGTTGTAGTAGTAGTAGCTGCAGCAGTAATAATAGCACTACTAGAGTAGTAGTCAAAATTCAGTCATTGGTGCGTGATTGTTGCGAGTATGGTCGTTTGGGTTCACGCTATTTTACACCCACGTGTTAGTGTTCAAGTCACATGAAGATGTTTATTCGGCTGAAATTCCATGCAATAAACACGTGTTTTCTTCTGGTTCTAAGCTCAGGATGGAAGCCCATATTTTTGTTATATTTTATATTGTATATGCTATTATCTATAATAGAGACAAGGAGTTTAACTTCGTTTGCCGTAAAACTATACCATCTTTACTGTAAACTAGGGTCGACTTCGATCGCTCACTTTAGTCTGGAAACGGAAGTTGTAATACGCATGTTTGGTAGGGCAAGTGATGGAATGCGCTTTAGTTTGGATGGGTTATTTAAGAATACAGTATACTTACTATTTTGAGTATACTCTCTCAAAACAAGAACATCATACAGTACCAAATTACGTGGGAATACCAGAAAATATCGACGATTTTCGTGCACACTATCGAGTAACAAGACATTTATTCGATATATTGCTTGAAATGACAGTTCTGTTTAGTTAAGCTTGGAACTTTATGTACATTTCCTGAATAATTTTACTTCAAGTTCAATTAATTTTCCTGCGCCTGCTATCAAATAAATCATGTTTTACTGAGAGATTTCTGAGTGTTTCTTAAAAAGAAAGACTTAATTAATCATTTAATAAATACTTGAGGCTCGCTCTGTAAAAAGATATTTTAATGCATGTACATAGTGTTGTCCCAGATTAGGCTGTGTAGTCCGCACAGGCTTATCAGGTGCGATACTTTCTGCCATAACTGGATATTCGCTCATAGAAAAATACGACAAAGGCGGAAAGTGTCTCTCTGATTAGTGTGGACTAAACATGCAATCTGGTAAACAATTTAGGCGCATGCATTAATTAGATTATAGCTGTCTAAATGCTCTTTACGTTTGATTCATGACACAGTTACATGTAATAATTTATGATTTGTCCATTTTAAATGATGCATATTTTATTGTACTGGGTTGAACGATACTTTTATTATAATAGTGTGTCCACTTGAACGATACTTTTATTTTAATTAGTCCACTCAACATTCTTGCAGTTATGTTTTGCTGTGTTATATAATTATATAATAATAAATACAATTTTAACAACTAGCTTCTCTTTTCTTCATGTGTTTTATTTATATATTTTTAACCAGAAGAACAACACAATCCATAACATAATGAACGCAAAACATGAGACCCTATATTCACAGAACAAAACTATGTTTGACAAAATTCAGAATCAAGGTTCCCAATTTTCAAAAAATTTCCAGATCAAATTATTTCCAAGTTACATCAATTCTTTATCTACGAATAAACAACACTTGTATCATCTTTATGTAAGGCTATTAGATCAATTCAATCAGAACGTGTCCCTTATACTCTCACATAAGAAGAAAATACTTAAAACCATACTATTGCAGATGGCCAACGATAACACAATTTAAAATCCTTATGTCCACAAACAATAAAAGTGAACTGATAAACATAGCAAAATACATATATCATGCAAACAATTTAATAGAAGAACTTGTAAGTGATTAATCGATCAATGAATTCACTTATCACACACTACCCCGATTTTGTTCATATACCTACTATTAAATATATCTTGTTTATTATTAAATAAAATCCTTTGTATATGCATACTTATGTCTGTCTAAAGTTTACATGTTATGATTCATATTTACGTGTTGTCTGTCATACAGGTATCTGATATATATATATAGTAAAAAGAACATGTACATTATTTGTTTCACGCATGTGTTATTCAATGAGAACTTTATCACACTATCTCTTACTTTCTTAAAATTGTTGAATTAATCTTTAAGCTTTTTTTCAATATGTCAGAATCATATCCACATTACAGGTTTTTTACATCCAATCAATGAATACATAAATACTGACATTTTTCAGATTTCAGACTATATTAAAATGAAAGAAAAGAAAATTTTATAAACATTTTTAATGCTTCTTGCGCTCATTTATACAAAATTAATGTCATTTATTATATACGAACTTACAGTCTAGGGGAAGCAATCGCGATATATGGACACATCGGGACTTACTGATTTTCCTCCTTTAACGATCTTTTCACCTTTATACTTCAATGAATGAAACACCAAAGCAATCGATTAAAAGTTTTCTTCCTTCTCTATCAGATACTTAATGCAATCATCTGAACCAGAAGTATATTTGTATTCACTAATGTAGGCTAGAAGCTTTATTGTAAGCTTTATTGCTGAATAAATGTTGTTGTTGTTGTTTTTGTTGTTGTTACAATGTAAGGCTATTACAATAAATGGTTGTTAATAGACTGATGAACAATTGAAAAAGTTACATAATCTACAGATTATAGAGCAGTGTGCTTTGATTTCATTGTTCATGGAATAAGAACAAATATCATAATTATGATGTGCAGCTCGCACTCAACATTGCTATAGGCAGATAATACCTAAAAGAGATAGCAATTCCAGTTCATGTTAATTACTCTTGATGAAAAATCTGGAAAATGCATAGCATGCAATGTTTATTCCGTTATTTGCTACTGCTGCTACTGCTGCTGCTACTACTTCTACTACTACTACTTCTACTACTACTACTACTACTACTACTACTACTACTACTACTACTACTACTACTACTACTACTACTACTACTACTACTACTACTACTACTACTACTACTACTTCTACTACTACTACTACTACTTCTACTACTACTACTACTACTACTACTACTACTACTACTACTACTACTACTACTACTACTACTACTACTACTACTACTACTACTACTACTTCTACTACTACTACAACTACTACTACTTCTACTACTACTACTACTACTACTACTACTACTACTACTACTGCTACTTCTACTACTGCACTACTACTACTACTACTACTACTACTGCTACTTCTGCTACTACTGCTTCTACTGCTACTGCTGCTACTGCTGCTGCTACTGCTGCTGCTACTGCTGCTGCTACTGCTGCTGCTATTGCTGTTGCTACTGCTGCCGCTACTGCTGCTGCTGCTACTGCTGCTACTGCTGCTGCTGCTACTGCTGCTACTCCTGCTGCCGCTACTGCTTCTTTTGCTACTGCTGCTACTGCTGCTGCTGCTACTGCTACTACTGCTGCTGCTGCTACTGCTGCTACTGCTGCTGCTGCTGCTGCTACTCCTGCTGCCGCTTCTACTACTACAACTACTACTACTACTACTACTACTACTACTACTACTACTACTACTACTACTACTGCTACTGCTACTACTACTACTACTACTACTACTACTACTACTACTACTACTACTACTACTACTACTACTACTACTACTACTGCAACTACTACTACTGCTACTATTTCTACTACTACTACTACTACTACTGCAACTACTACTACTGCTACTATTTCTACTACTACTACTGCAACTACTACTACTACTACTACTTCTACTACTACTACTACTACTACTACTACTACTACTACTACTACTACTACTACTACTACTACTACTGCTACTACTGCTACTCCTGCTACTACTGCTACTGCTGTTACCCCTGCTACTGCTGGTACTGCTACTACTAGTGCTGCTACTGCTGCTGCTGCTAATGCTGCGGCTGCTACTGCTGCTGCTGCTAATACTACTACAACTACTAATACTGCTACTGCTGCCGCTACTGCTGCTACTTCTACTGCTTGTACTGCAGCTACCACTACTTCTACAACAACTACTACTACTGCTACTGCTGCTGCCGCTACTGCTGCTACTGATGCTGCTTCTGATGCTGCTGCTACTGCTGCTTCTGCTTCTACCTTCAGCTACTTCTACTACTTCTACAACTACTAATACTGCTACTGCTGCTGCTACTGCTACTGCTGCTTCTGCTGCTGCAACTGCTTCTACTGCAGCTACTACTACTACTACTACAACAACTACTACTACCGCTACTGCTGGTGGTGCTGGTACTGCTACTACACTGCTATTGCTACTATTACTACCCCTGATTCTGCTACTACTACAACTACTACTACCACTACTACTACTACTACTTCTACTACTACTACTACTTTTACTACTGCTACTACTACAACAACTACTACTACTACTACTACTACTACTACTACTTCTACTACTGCAGTTACTTCTGCTACTACTGCTACTGCTGCTAGTCCTTCTTCTGCTTCTACTGCTGTTACTACTGCTACTGCTGCTACTACTACTAATGTTGCTACTGCTGTTGCTGCTACTGCTGTTGGTGCTACTGCTGCTTCTGCTACTGATGATGCTGCTACTGCTTCAACTGCAGCTACTACTACTACTACTACAACAACTACTAATACTGTTACTGCTGCTACTGCTGTTACTGCTACTACTACTGCAGCTGCTGCTACTGCTGCTGCTGCTGCTGCTGATACTGCTGCTTCTGCTGCTGCTGCTGCTATTGTTGTTGCTGCTGCTGCTGCTGTTATTGCTGCTAGTAGATGCCGCTATTTTTACTTAAGCTGAAAAAGTTACTATAACACCTTGCTTGCAGATGAAAAAATGACTCCCACACCGGTCGACAAGCGACAATTGCGCGATATATCGTATTGAGCGTCGCGAGAATGTCGTGTGTCGACCTAGGGGTTTATAGGTCGACAAGCGACAATTGCGCGATATTGGCTCGATATATCGTATTGAGCGTCGAGAGAATGTCGTGCGTCGAGAGAATGTCGTGTGATTTTTAGGTCGACAGGCGACATTCTCGCGATATATAATATTGACTGTGGCATGATTGTCGTGCGTCGTATTGAGCGTCGCGAGAATGTCGAGTGCCGCGCTCGAAGGTCGACACCCGACATTCTCGCGACATTCTCTCGACGCTCAATACGACGCGCGACAAATCGGTCGAAAGTCAAGATTTTCTGCGATTTTTTTTTTCTAAAACCCAGCGCGATATGCGACACTCAAATATTGATTGTCGCATGATTGTCGCGCGTCGTATTGAGCGTCGAGAGAATGTCGCGAGAATGTCGTGCGTTGACCTCCAAGGTCGACACACGACAATCAACTTGGCCCTATCCGGACTCCGTAATAAAATGATAAGGGAAAGCAAACATTCAGATGCTTCATGGGTTGCATTTTAAATGGTTGTCTCTTTTGTGATGTTTGTTTGAATTAAGGGGATTAACACGAAATTAGTAGTAAAATTAAATTATTCTTTATATCAAATGTACAGTCTTGCGTAGTAATCAGTTGCATGACGTTTTCTCGAGCTATGACGTAGATGTAGTGCGTCAGATGTGGGAAATAAATGGCTGCAGGAAACATCGTTAACACAAATATATACTTATATGGCAACGGTTCGACGCATAATCCCAAAAAACTAGGTTTCTCATGAGAACCTAGGTTCTCAAAATGAGAACCTAGGTTCTCGCTTGAAGATTGCACATGGCTTCAAGAACCCAAGTTTTCAAATGAGAACCTAGGTTTTCATGAGAACCTAGGTTCTCATGAGAACCTAGGTTCTCATTTGAAAACCTAGGTTTTAATGAGAACCTAGGTTCTCAGAATGAGAACCTAGGTTCTCATGAAAAACCTAGTTTCTTGGGAGTATGCGTCGAACTGCTTGCCATATCCGTGGTTTTCATTTGGGAACCATAGGTTCTCTGAGAACCTAGGTTCTCTGAGAACCTAGGTTTTCAGAGAACCTAGGTTCTCATGAGAACCTAGGTTCTCATTATGAGAACCAAGGTTCTCATAGAACCTAGGTTCTATGAGAACCTAGGTTCTTTGAAAACCTTGGTTCTCTGAGAACCTAGGTTCTCTGAAAACCTAGGTTCTCTGAAAACCTAGGTTCTCTGAGAACCTAGGTTCTCAGAGAACATAGGTGCCATGAGAACCTAGGTTCTCTGAGAACCTAGGTTTTCAGAGAACCTAGGTTTTAAGAATTACGCGTCGGACGGCGTAAACTTGCTCGTTTGGAATACGGGACACATATTATTCAGGGCGCAGGATCAATAGGGTTCACATATGATTACACACGGGCTGGACAGAATGAAAACACGCCGTTAAGAACTTTATTTTTGCAGATATCTCAAGTTATTGAAATATGTTTGCAAAGTCTTTAGCGCATAAGTTTTTCTTGCAGTGTTGCCGATATCTTACGATTGAATAATACATTATTACACATAATCAATAGAGATAAAAACTTGTACTTTATACCATAATGATTGCTTCCTACCTGTAGGTCACATACATACTTAAAATAGAAAACTGTACCGTACAGTCGTTTGAGGCCCGAACAAGGGAACTGAATATTTGAAACTCATTTAATGCTGTAACAATGTATTATGTAACGATTGATCTGAATTTTTAGTCTCAAAATAATATTTACAATTAAAGATGTATTTCATAAACAGTTCAATTTTTTATTAACGTGTTCAGACCAATGTCGACCGATTACTTTACTAATTTCATTCCTCAAGAACACCCATGCACGGAAACATGAACAAGAGGCGGTCACCGACGTCTAATGCCTGTTGTCACAAATATTCAACTGATAAGTACACAAGTAGTTTAGCAATTCGACATTTTTGAGATTGGTTTTAGTTATAATTTTAAACTTGACATATCAAAATGCATTAAGGCTACCTAGATCTGCAAATTATTCATTAAAAAACAAAAAATTGTGTATGTAAAGAAATATTTAAAGGGCAATGACTCATACAGAACTCATTAAACTGGAACGATAAAATGATATGCGCATCTCCGATTGATACCTTAGCTTGATTTATAGTTTTAATTATCATACACATCGGTTCAAAAGGTCCTGAAAATGAACGCGGAAACCGTGACGGACTGGCATACAAACCAACGAATATAATTATGTGGCCCTTTCGGAAACGCATTAAAACCGCCTTATTAATACCTCTAGTTCTTTTAACATTTCCTCTCCCGTTAAAATGCGCCCTGATGTAATTGTTTTCGGTTTCTTTTTGTCCTGTGGTGGCATTCTAGGCGGAACGAGTATGTGCCCGAGGGATTCTGGAATGAAACCCTGAACACCAAGAGGGTTTTTCGTAAAGGCCCCGCAAGTTGGACACGTCTCTGCGCTCGGTTGACAGTTATCTGAAGAAAATAATTGATCGCAATACTTGTACATAGATTAGAAAGTTAAACATAATGAAATTTTTAGAAAGTTCTGATTAATTAATTTCATACTAATGAAATCAACATGCCGCCTTTAGATTCGGCATTGAACATCGGTTTCACAATTTGAGACTGGTCATTTGCAGACTTATTCACTGTAAAAAGTTCACTTTGGCGAAACGCATCCGAGATAGACGCAGGGCTTGCCTGCTCAATGGCATGCCGGACAAGCACGGGGAATTTGTCTTTGCCTAAGGTCACATGATTGACAGTGTGACCAAGGTTCGAGGCCAACTTTGAAAATTTTTCTTTCAATGGACCACTTACCTGAAGTAGATTAGATTATTATTACAAACGCTGTGCTAAATTTTTTATTTTGTTTTTGAAAGACCGTCCAACTATCACACCCAAGAATCCCTCCCCCCAAAAAAAAAAAAAATTATTTTCTTTTTGCATTTTTATTTCTTATTTTTGTAAGATAATGTAATAAATGACCACACCCCCACGCTATACACCCCTCTCCACCCCACCCATCCATCTTTTTTGATTGAAGTATTGATATAGTTCCCTTCACCTTTAAAAAGAAAAATAGATAATCGGTCTGCACCCGCAATGCGGTGCTCTTGTTTTTGTAGTTATTGTTCGACATTTTTTAACTCAAAATATGTAAAGAATGCCGAACAATAACTACAAAAAACAGTTATTTGATGTCTTCATTCAGTTTGAACTTTGTGAAGCTTTGGTTAATAAACTACTTATATGTGTGTATGATATTTGTTTTTTCTCTCATTATTACATCAGACTATAACAAATGGCAGTTAAGATTTGATGAACACTGAATGAATAAGAAAGTGGAAACAGCAAATTTCACATTGTTATGCCCCAGGTAGGGTGGCATATAGCAGTTGAACTGTGTGTCTGTCCGTCCGAAAACTTTAACATAGGCCATAACTTTTGCAATATTGAAGATAGAAACTTGATATTTGGCATGCATGTGTATCTCATGAAGCTGCAAATTTTTAGTGGTGAAAGGTCAATGTCATCCTTCAAGGTATTAAAATACAATCCAAGGGAAGAAATCAGCTTTGGTCGGGCTACAAAGACCTCGTGAAGAGGCCAGTAGGACCTGTATATAAACTCTGATACACACAGAAATCAGCTTTTAAAATGGAGATAATTTATAAACCTGCCAAATGATATATTGAAATTTTATTTCAAAGCGGCACAATAGGGGACATTGTGTTTCTGACAAACACATCTCTTGTTTATAAACAAATTGCAATAACTCTGAAAAGCCTGGTGTGACATGACTATCAAATTAGGTCCCCATTTTATGTCACAAACATTTATAGAAAGTTTAATGAAGATTAAATGAAAACTCTAGGACACAAATAGTGTAAACAAAAAAAGAATTTCACATTTTTGTGTTTAAATCAACGCGGACCCTAAGTTCAAAGTCAAGGTCACAGTGGTTAAATTTCTTGTGTGTATGAAAAGGCCTTGTCCATATACACATATAAAGCTAATATCTTAAGAGACAGAGAAGTTATGAGCATATTTAAAAAAGGTTTGACGGACAGTGCGATCACTATATGGCCATTTGGGGGCATACCAATTTCACAGTATAAGGTCAGTCTCAAGATGTCAAACCGTTCCAACGGGAAAAAAGTAGATGCATGTAAAAAGTAGATTTGTCACCACAGTGCATGTACAATACATATTCATAGGGGACATCTCAAAATAGCTAGGTAAAAGGCTGAACACTACTCAATGGAACTGCTCTTTATTTCGTATAGATTTTACTTATTTCACAACGTTATTTTGACATTTACTGGCATATAAGACTATCAGAGACCTCTTTTCCTGTAAAAAATTAACCTGTTAGAAAGAAGTCAGAAGAAAACCTGGCTTTAGCTTTTCACTTGGAAATTACGCTTCAATTCCTAACGGAAATTAATTCTCAAGTAAATACTTTCCAAGGTGTGAGATAATCACGCAGAACTCAAAAAGACGCCGTTAATGCGTCCAGGATCAAGATAAAGTGAATTAAATCACGAAAACGATGGCTTTAACGTTTGATTTTGCGGCAATCGCAGTCTGTAACATAGGGTATTTATGTTTTATTTTCGAATTAAAAAGAAAACAAAATTGATATGTATTAACCACACAATATTTTGAAATATTGACTATCTTGTAAAAACAAACATGGTTACTATTTGGAAAGTTTCAAAGCAACCACATTCTTTTTACGACCGTAATGCATCATTTACGATCGCAATTTAATTGAAAAAAAAATGGTAAAAACGCGACGTCAGCAGAAATCGCGGCCCACCAAAATCGTACGGAGTAACAATTTTCATTAAATATAACAACATTTAAGACAATATTCACCAACGTAAACAGACAAAATTTACACAAATTCAGACCGAAACATCTTTAATCGAAGCTCAACTGATGTTAGTTAGATATGTCTTTATCATATATATGTTTATACCATGCTTTTCTCATATATTGTTTATTTACAACCGCCATATTAGTTAATGGCGATGGACATTTTAAAATGTTTGAGCCAATAAACTTTGAATTAATTCCGAGAAATATTGACAACTGTACTTGTGTCACAGCGATGTAATGTATTCTAACACTTCGCCATACAGCTGAATTGCATAATCATTGGTCTCTCTCAACAAGTCGAATTGCCTGATGCCTTGTAATGCTCCATGAGGTACCGCATCTGATGCCCTGGGGGTGATGAACACCGACCCGTCAAAGTAGGCATCTGGCAATACCTCCTGAACTAATGCAGGGATATCTCTGTCTGTCCTGCGATTCCTTACAGCAGTGGAATCCGACTGCTGTAGGGCAAGTACAAGCCGAGATATCCACAACTGCTCAGGAGTTTGGTTGTGCTCTGTCCTAATGGCCTGGTTGTTTCTAGCACGGCGCCAACACTCCAATGAGTGATTAAGCCGTGCGAGAACAACAGCCTGAGCACAGAAAATGTGTTTCGGATCATCAAGATTTAAGGCGCCTGAATCCACGAGAGCATGAAGGCACTGGTAGAAAGTAAACGTCTCTCCATAATCGTTCAATCCTTTGATTATGTACGGATTTTCCTTCAATTGCACTTCCTCGGCCATCACCGTTCGCAATGGTCATGAATCTCTTAATAAGGACATTTTCCACTCCTCCGTCAACCCGAATTCTGCTGGGGATTCCGGAGCTCCTGATCCCAAACGTGAAAGCCTCAAAGGCAACTCTAGCAGTATTGTATGGTGCAGCTTTCAGGTATGGTATCAGCCGGCTGTTCCCGTCGATGCCGCCGTGGATGTAAATACCATAGCTGAAAACATAGGAGAATAATCAATAAAAGATAAATATTTTGTTGTTTTCGCTAAGTATCAGCTGCATTGTTGTAAAAGTGGAAGCAATCCATTGACATAAACTTTTTTGTAGTCTGAAAATAAACAAAAGACTTTTAAATCAATATTTATTCTAGTTCCCATGACCTATTGTCATGAATTATAACTAACATTCTGAACTAGTGTTGAGTATTGGGCCAAAATTTGGCATCCTTGTGCATGTTGGGTGCTAAGATTCTCCATATATTTTATACCAAATAATCCTAATACAAATGTAGTTCAGCCGGATCTTTCCGCGGGTTAATAAAAAATGGCCAAATTGCGACAACGCAGTTTTTGATACTTATTTAATGCTTACTTTGCTGACAGAAATACCAATTCAGTAGCATACAGTGGCGGGCCGTCGTACCGCCGCTGGGCCATCGATAACACACTGCTGCGTGTTATCTTGAAACTTACCGCACTAATGAGTGATGGCTGTCTATATGTCACAGTGAGTTTGGCTCTGAGACGGAGTAGCGTCTCCTAGACACCACTTGAGCCCATCGTGTTGCAACGCCAACTGGGTCCAGTTCAGCTAGTATCGCACGAACTCTGTCTCTATTTACAACCATGGGTGGCTCTCGTGTTCGAAGATAAGCCCTTATCTCCTCTGAACCTATAACCATACACAATTACATCACAACCAGGATATCATAAAACATTCGAGTACGTCTCAAAGTCACATACCTTATTTTTACTATGTTTGTATGATGAAAAGTATGATACAAATTGTTTTAAAATTTTGCATCCGTTAAAATGTACTGATGCTGAACATGGATTTGTTTTCATATTTTTCCAAGAGTAATAACTGTACTTGAAAAGTCTCAAAATTAGTCAAATTTTACGCATCTCAGTGAACAATCGTCCTCGAAGACGTCTTCTACAAATGTTTGTCTGCAAGACGTCTTTCACACGTGCAGTTCTTTAAGTATGAATGATTTCTTTGAAATTTCGAGGGGTGTTCATTAAGTTCTGAGACAGGTGCCCGTATTGATAACTTGTTGTCAATAACTTAATAACTCAAATTGTAATCAATAGAATAAACATTCGGAAACATGTGTGTAAAATTTGGTGACATTTGTTCCAGAATTAATTCCAGCGCAAGTGTTTGTTTGGGGTATAGTCATACCCACTGGCCTATTTTGCAAAACGAACTGTGCATAAATTTTCTTTAATGATGGCAATGACTGCTCGTAAAAGTCGTTATTCGTGATCGATTGTGTTCAGGCTTGGTGCTAGAACACTATATCGGCCTTATGAGTATATCATTTCTATAAAGAAAGGTGCATTCTGCGATAAATATGCGGTATTAAAATATGTGAAATACCATCCAAACACGGCCGATAAATGATGCTAGATAATCTATAAAAAGGCTTTAAATAATCATTGTTTTCTGTTTTGATGTAGTATACACTATTTGGTTACATGTGTGAAAATATTGTCAATTTTGTTTGCTTTTCCAAGAATTTATAATAGTTCATGTGATAACGTGCATTGAAATTAAACCAAATTGTGCATTTATTCCGCCCATCTAGCATTTTCGATTTAGAATTACAGTCATATTACTTATTAAATTAAAAATAAATTATACTTTTGAAAAGGGAAAAGTGTTCAGAAGAGTTTAGTGTTCAGAAGAGTTACAGAACTTCAAAAAAATGTTCAATTTTGAGCAAAAACACTTTTTTTGCGCGATTTTTTTTCTGATTTTGAAAATCTCTAAAGTGTCCTCTAAAATGGCCCATTGCTCTATTATCAAAGTATCTATTTACACAAATTCATACACAGATGTTTACACGAAAGACTATTCTAACATATGGAAAAAAAATATAAAAAAATTCCATTGGATAAAAAAGTTATAATGTCAATATCAGAACTTTCTGAACCCCCATCGTACGTGCATTTTGAGACTTTATGTCAGCTTGCGTATGCTAATTTAGAATAAAATGTTTAGCAAAAAATATGTTATGTTGATTTAATTAAAAATATGTTCAGTATGTCATAAAATTTATATTAACACTCTTCTAGGTCGCTGTGGTGTAATGGATATGGCGTCTGCCTAGCGATCGGGAGGTCACGGGTTCGATCCCAACCGTGGGAGCGTTCTTTAGATCTCCCCCAAAGACACCAAGTACTGGTTCTAGACCCAAGAAACGGACTCGAGAGCGTTTATATAAGCCTAAGGCTTTCGATGCAATCGAGCTAAAACAAATAGGTTTACACTAACACTCTTCTAGTTATCAGATAATTAAACGCGGAAGTGTAACAATGAGCAAAGGGAATCACTGTAATGAATACAAACTTAATATTTTGTGTCAGAATGTATCGCAGTTTTGAACTAGAAATGGCAAGGCCGCGGCGGACGCTTATCCCCACGCCGCATGTTTTCAGTAATGCAATCCAGTTATTTCAAAGTCATGGATAGTTGAGAATGACCGTCATGTCATAAGAGATGTCAGTAACAATTTGAAGTAAACCATTGAATAAATGAATTTTTGGTGGGTGTGGCCTATGTGGGCTTCGCCTTGGGTTGGGTTATGGGGTCATGAATAGTTAAGAGTGACCGTGTTGTCATAAGAGATGTTCAATATAAATTTGAATTCAGCTGGTGCATAAATGAAGAAGTTATATTAAAACGCAATTTTGGGTGGGCGTGGCCTATGTGGGCGAGGCATCCCAGGGTTGGTAATGGGGCCATGCATAGTTGAGATTTACCGTATTGTCATAAGTGATGTTCAGTATCAATTTGTAGTCAATTGGTGATTAAAGGAAGAAGTAATGTTAAAACACAACTTTGGGTATACGTGGCCTATGTGGGCGGAGCTCCTGGGTGGGTTCCGGGGTCATGGATAGTTGAGAGTGACCCTGTTGTCATAAGAGACGTTCAGTATCAATTTGAAGTAAATCGGTGCAGTTAATGTAAAATAACCTAAAAAATGAGGGAACATCTCTGACCCCGCCCTATCCTAACCACCATAACTTTTGACCCAGGGGTCAGATCAAAATTCCAAAAAATAGTGCACTGTCGCACATACGCTCATAGCTACCACGTGCTTCTATTGCTAATAGTGTAGGAGGAGATAGTGGCCAGGACGGATGCACGCACGCACACACAGACGGCGGAGATAACCACATAATCCCCGCCGCTCCGATTCGGAGCGTCGGGATCATTATTAGTCAACTCAACTCAACTCATATTTTACTTAAGTCTCATCTTTGTTTTACAATGACATATATTTACAATTACAACATTTCACATAAAACATAGCCATTCATTCATTACAATTATAAGACACTATTAACAGTTTGAAATTATAAACATGTTGCCTAATAAAAGTTCACATAATATTCAAGGTCAAACTTTATCAAACTGGAGAAGAGCGATATGTGTCAAGCAATAAGGCTGCAATCGGGAACATAAATATAAAAGGCTTGTTCTACAGGACCCTAACAATGATCACTTTGATTTGCAATGAAGCAATACTGCTCGTGTAATAAGAGATCCTGCTAAACTTTAACTCGCTACATATATATTTCTTACAAAGACTGCGTTAAATGGCTCAGTAATTTTCCATTGTAGTTTTTCTTCCTTTTTTTAGACGATGCTTATGAGTGTCATTGCCACTCATCTCTTTCTATTTATTTCAATTTACCAAACATTAATAAATTAGTTAATTGTTGATTTGGTTAATCAGTTATTGATTTGAAATTATCCGCTGTAACTTGCAGTTTCTTTTATAATATTCAAGTGCAAGGTACCTACTAAACTGACCAGAATTTGGGTGATCCTTTATATAACTGGACATAACATCTCTCACTACATCATCAGATACATTATATGCTCTCCTAGGCTGCAGAATTCTATTTCGCCTCATGAATCTGAATAGAGTGCTCCTAAAAAGTAAAGAAATAACAAATAGACACATCTATATATGCTTGCAGACAAGTAATGTTCGTACTGTGTATTTTCATTTGTTCGATAGAAATAAAAATACTTTGCACTAAACATTAATTACATACATTAGACTACTTATATCAATACTGTCGGTTTAAAAAGTCTCTTGTTATTTCGTTTCATATAAGAGAAGGAATAATGGCAAATAATTGATATCCAAGGTAGCTTGATGAAACATACATTTCAATTTTACATTGCTGCTACATGTAATATATGTATTAATCTTCTCTTCTATCCAACACTCGGAGGAAATAAAGATATATAACAATTAAGTAGGAATAACGTGTCAATCAACACAAAATTCAAACCGTTTGAACATTTTGACTTACGCAGACTTGTATATTTAGCAGAAATTCATGTATTATACAACTAAGGAAGAAGATTATGGCATTATCGCCTCAGGCTGCAGACTGATACATTTTTTACAAGCAAATCTAAACTGGAAAGTGTCTAACTTGTGCATTTTGCTTCCGAGAAGACTATCCTCGGCGATTCTTTTCACTGTGAAGCCCCTATCCAGTAGAAGCTGCAATTGGTCTTGATCTATTTGGTAATTCGGTGGTCCCCGCGCACCAAGTCTTATCCGAAATCCGCCTAAGACGAAGAGATATAACATAAGTGTAGAGAGCATCTTTTTAGGTTGTGCAACACTTTACAAAGAAATTTGATTTGGTTAATCAGTTATTGATTTGAAATTATCCGCTGTAACTTGCAGTTTCTTTTATAATATTCAAGTGCAAGGTACCTACTAAACTGACCAGAATTTGGGTGATCCTTTATATAACTGGACATAACATCTCTCACTACATCATCAGATACATTATATGCTCTCCTAGGCTGCAGAATTCTATTTCGCCTCATGAATCTGAATAGAGTGCTCCTAAAAAGTAAAGAAATAACAAATAGACACATCTATATATGCTTGCAGACAAGTAATGTTCGTACTGTGTATTTTCATTTGTTCGATAGAAATAAAAATACTTTGCACTAAACATTAATTACATACATTAGACTACTTATATCAATACTGTCGGTTTAAA
The DNA here is from genome assembly GCF_020536995.1 of Dreissena polymorpha. Classification (NCBI taxonomy): domain Eukaryota; kingdom Metazoa; phylum Mollusca; class Bivalvia; order Myida; family Dreissenidae; genus Dreissena; species Dreissena polymorpha. The sequence goes on from NC_068357.1 coordinate 93,813,549, forward strand.
AAGTCTCTTGTTATTTCGTTTCATATAAGAGAAGGAATAATGGCAAATAATTGATATCCAAGGTAGCTTGATGAAACATACATTTCAATTTTACATTGCTGCTACATGTAATATATGTATTAATCTTCTCTTCTATCCAACACTCGGAGGAAATAAAGATATATAACAATTAAGTAGGAATAACGTGTCAATCAACACAAAATTCAAACCGTTTGAACATTTTGACTTACGCAGACTTGTATATTTAGCAGAAATTCATGTATTATACAACTAAGGAAGAAGATTATGGCATTATCGCCTCAGGCTGCAGACTGATACATTTTTTACAAGCAAATCTAAACTGGAAAGTGTCTAACTTGTGCATTTTGCTTCCGAGAAGACTATCCTCGGCGATTCTTTTCACTGTGAAGCCCCTATCCAGTAGAAGCTGCAATTGGTCTTGATCTATTTGGTAATTCGGTGGTCCCCGCGCACCAAGTCTTATCCGAAATCCGCCTAAGACGAAGAGATATAACATAAGTGTAGAGAGCATCTTTTTAGGTTGTGCAACACTTTACAGTATAATATATTTCTCCATTAAAAAATTAAAATACAATGGAAATATAAACTGGAAAATTGGGAAAACATGATTAAAAAGCGACCTGTGCCAACAGTTGGATAGTAATTGAGAGTCTCGTTACAAAACAAGAGCTGTAAGAGGACAGCGCGCTCGACTATTCCAGTGCTTGACAGTATAACCTAGGTTCTCATGAGAACCAAGGTTTATGAAATCCCAAGAAACCAGGTTTCTCATCAGAACCTAGGTTCTCATGAGAACCTAGGTTCTCATGAGAACCTAGGTTTTCATGAGAACCTAGGTTCTCATTTGAAAACCTTGGTTTACGCTTGAGAACCTAGGTTCTCATGAGAAACTAGGTTTTTCATGAGAACCTAGGTTCTCATAGACACATAGAACTTAGGTTCTCATGAAAACCTAGGTTCTCGTGAGAACCTAGGTTTTCATTCTGAGAACTTAAGTTCTCGTTTGGTATCCTAGGTTTTCAAAAGAACCTAGGTTCTCATTTGAAAACCTAGGTTCTCATGAGAACCTAGGTTCTCATGAGAAACCTAGTATCTTGGGATTATGCGTCGAACCGCTTGCCATATACTTATACTATGAAAACTTTTATGCAAGCATAGGGACCCGGCACAAAAAAACTCATATATGATATACAATATATAGACGGTTGCAAGCACAACGGAAATCATAGCTGAAAAAATATTATAGCACAGTGGAGTATTTTGTATTGCCGAATTTTAGTTTAGGCTTTGAAATAATGCTTTTAAAACTTATAAACTAATTAGAATCACGGAAGTTAGGACGAAAATGAATTATTGCTCCAATGTTTAGCTATTCATTTTGACTTGAATAGTTCTGTTTTGATGTGGTCATGTGCTGTTTTGGGTGAAGGAGAAAAATACCCGGAAGAAACCCCACCTTTTTGTTATGGCGACCACCAACCAAACTCGCGTGCTCAAGTAAGTGGGCATTGACCTGAGTAACCGAGGAGAGAATCGTGTGTACAAAGCACAGCGGACTATAAATGTTTCAATGAAAAAATGTAAGGATATAAAAATTGTTCATATCATTGTTGGAAGCAATTAAGGTTCTCTGCTGACTTTATGCGGTAACACTGGCGTTAATCTTTCCATATGTGTGTGCTGGACAAGGAATTGTTTGTTATTAAAAGTAATGCACGTCTCTAACGTCCATCGAATGATTCATTTGCCTTAGCTGCGGTCCGCTTGATATTCAAACGCTCGCTTGATCTGCGGTGATTAAATGTTAATTTCCAGTTAGAATCTACAATTAGTGCGCACACCGCCATGATTCAGGCCACGCTTCATTTTCATTTCTTTATCTCAGAACTCATTTAACTGTGTATAGTCAACACAATATCAACTTGCGATTCCAATTCGCTCAATGCTGTTACTAATTTGCGATTGACATGTAAAGACGGCCGGCCGAAAGTACTGACACATAAATGTGCATCGATTTGCTTGTGCACTCAAAACAAGCCTGCTTCTGGCGTTTTACTGGCTCGCAGAGTTAGGCGCTTTTTCGACAAAAATAGCCAGTGGTTTGATTATAAAGAAATACTTTTGGAGATTAATAATCCCGATTTGTCTGGTTCTCCGCTTTATAAGAATTGCATATTACAAATTGCTATGTCTTTTTCCAGATTACTTGAGTGAACACTTTGTTTCCCAAGATTCTATGCATAATTACAGCACTAGGCTTAGTAAAAAGGGTGGGTATTGTTTACCCAAGGTCAAATGTCATGGTTCCAAATCCTTTTCTTTTAACAGCATTAAACTCTGGAACTCTTTACCTGAGTCACTCACAGAGGTCAACAGGTTAGAAGGCTTTAAGGTTGCCATTAAAAGTCATTTAATGAATAATATTTAATTTTTTTATATATGTGTATCTTTTCACTTTTAATAAGCAGATATTAACTTCGTCTCAGGTTTTCATTTTTAATAGTTATTAGTTCATACTTCATAACATACATTTTAGCAATATATTTAATTTAGATAATTCTTGATACCTCATATCATCAAATTACAACTGTCAAAATATCTATGTGTTGCAATAATTGATAACATTATCAATTGATCTTAGTTTCCAGCTCCTGTCATATTTTCTGAGCACTACTGTGATAATTAGTTTGATCTCTTTTGAACGGTGATATATATTTTTTATTTCATTAAAGGGATCTTTTCACGCTTTGGTAAATTGACAAAATTGAAAAAAGTTGTTTCATATTCGCAAATTTTCGTTTTAGTTATGATATTTGTGAGGAAACAGTAATACTGAACATTTACCATGGTCTAATATAGCCATTATATGCATCTTTTGACGGTTTTAAAACCTACAAATTATAAAGCGTTGCAACGCGAAACGATTGAATAATTTGGAGAGTTCTGTTTTTGTCGCTAAATTTTGTGAAACTACGAAGATTGCTTATATAAGGTATAAAATACGTCACATGTGTGTACTCGGCGGAATAGCTCAGTAGGCTAAAGCGTTTTTACTTCAGGACTCTGGCAGGACTCCAGGGGTCACTGGTTCGAAACCTGGTCCGGGCAATGTTCTTTTCCTTTTTTTAAATATATTCTTGATTTTTTACTGGAGCTTTTACGATCCAATGTTTACATTTATCGATATAAAGCATTTAATGAATAAGTTAAAAAATGCCAAAATCTGTGAAAAGGCCCCTTTAAATAATTATTTTATAATGAACATAGTTATGTTTAAGGTCAACATAGTTATGTTTAAGGTCTGCCTCTTTTTGTCATGCCACCAATAATAAGGATCACAATGGAAATAAGGGCTTGCTCTTTTTTGTGTTATCCTTGGTTTGGTGAGCATGTCATAGTTTATTGTACATGATATAGTTTTTAATAATTGCTTATTATTTTATTCTATGTTCTGTTGTGAACTGTGTATATGCTTTCTATGCCGAAATAAATCTATCTATCTATCTATGTCGCATTCGATTAGCGTCAAGTTGCGTCAGGCCTTTCAACATGTTTATTGCTTGCGTCTTGTTGATTAGCTAGTGTAATTACTAGTGTCATGCTAATGTAATTACTATTGTAAAGTTGTATTAACGATACAGGTATATAAACGTCTATAAAGAGATTACACGCAAGAGAATATTTGATTCACAATTATAAAGAAACGACAGATGCAATGGTGTTTCTAGTATCTGTACAACCAAGTGATGCAATGAAGCACACAATCGCACGGAAGTTGCATTATTTTGGCAACACATCGCATAATGCAACATGCATTTGTCGAATACCAAAATGCAATCGAAATTTGTCAACATTTAGTTGTCATAAGCAACATAAATTGCCATTTAGCAATATGAAATTGTCATTTACCAATATGAATGGACTGGCAGACATTCCCTTCCGCATGTATTTGGCATGTATCATCGTTTATTAACCCTTTTCCCCATAAGAAGCAATGAACATGGCTTTTGCAACCAGCATAAAACCAGAACAGCCTGCGAATAACTCGCTGTCTTTTCAGGTTTTATGCTGTTTGCTGCTCATCTGTATCTAAGGGTTGGAAATGAAGCCTTTAAAACTTGAATCTTGTAAGGAAGTTCTTTAATAAAAATATAATTTTCTAAGGGATAACACATGCATCAACTAAATTACGTTTCTAAGTGGTAAAGGGTTCAAACTTTATTACGCTTGTGCAAACCATTCCTCTGGGTTCGTTATATGCCACGTGCAATTGGGATAAATTTGTATTGACTTTATCAATCTTCTACTTCTCAACAAAAACGGATAGACGTGTAATATTTGGCATGTACTAGACTATAGCTAACCTCTACTAAGTTTTCTAAAAAAAATCATGCTACTATGGATATAATTAGTCATGCACAGGGTAAGTTAAATATTCTATATTGACTAATATAGCATTAAAAACAATAAAGAAACTTCTCTGAAACAACAAAGCTTTTTTTCTAAAACAAAGAGATCAAATCATGCCATTTTGGTTAAATTTCCATGGCCATGGCGGTGATGGTTGAATTTTAATGTTTCATAGAGACTTCAATATCAGTATATCTCCTTAACGTCTTCTTCCACAAGACCCAACGCTTTGATATTTGGTATTTTACATCAGGTAGTGGTGCTTTGCAAAGATTTATCAAATCATTCCCATGGGTTCTAATCTAGCTAAGCCTCGTCGGTAAGATAATGTGTATAAATTAAAAAATCCAAATAACTTTTTAAAAAATCCCTGAAATCACTAGACAAAACAAAATATTTGGTATAAAACTTTTACTGTATAGTTGTCTTTACCAAGTTCATTCAAACCATGTTAATGGATTCTCAAATGCCCATGCCTGCATGGTAGGTTGCATGATTGATATAGACTTAAATAGCAGAATATCTTATATATTATCTCAAAACCCTAACTAAGGTGAGTGAACAAGTACCAAAACAGCCTCCTCTTGTGATGACGTATGTTTTCAATAAACATGTATATTCCAACACATATCTGTCAGAGACAAATCTCACATATTGAAAAATTTCAGCTATCAAATGTATGTTTAACAGCTTTATCGTAAAATGCGGCAACAGCGATTGCCTTACCAGGAAACGGTCCATCCATCAAGATAGAAGGATAAGCGGATAATAAATCTGACATGTAGGCCAAACGTTTGGCATTACAGTTGGATGTAGAGATATCGTTTTCCTCACGAGTATTTTTCTTAGATAAGCGTTTCAAACTATTTTTACAATCGAAAGATCTAGTTTGTTCAGAATTACTGTGAAATAGAAATAAGACGGCGGTATAGTCGGTCTAATGCGCTTTTCTAAAATTGTGTCTTGTTCTGATAAAACTGGGCTTAATTCATGTGCGTAAAGTGTCGTCCCAGATAAGCCTGTGCAGTCCGCACAGGCTAATCAGTGACGACACTTTCCGCTTTTATGGTATTTTTAGTTTCAAGGAAGTCCCTCCTTACCGAAAATCAAGTTTAAGCGGAAAGTGTCGTCCCTGATTAGCCTGTGCGGACTGCACAGGCTTATCTGGGACGACACTTTACGCACATGAATTAATCCCAGTTTTCTCAATTAAACATATTGGGGGACATTTATCTGGAAGCTACCTGAAGGCCATATTTCTCGTAACACATATTATGTTACTATGTTATTATATAACATGTTAAAATTCAAACTAACATGAGATACGAAATAAAATGGCAATGTGTATTTTGTCATTTTGCTAATATTTTCTTCATTTCTGCTGCCTTAATCGTCACAATAATTAACATAGTGGACAAATTACACAAATAAGACATTTACATAACATTAGCACATTTATTTGTTGTTTTGCACGTAAAACCATGAGTAAACCGTAATAAATAAACAAGAAATATCTTTAAAAAAGATATACGGCGTTGATTGTGGTCGATGTTTATGAACGATCAAAAGTTATCTCTATGAGATAAAAAGTAGCGGATGCTTTTTTTCTGCGCAGTTCTTAGCTACATCATAAGCAAATCAATTACGGGGTGTTGCGCCAGATTTCGTGGCTTATTTTGCTTTATGTGATATTATTACTCAGATATCTATATTTACAGAATAGAAAAACACAAGAAATATGAAAATAAACGAGTGCATATAGGTCAGCCGGCAATACTCGAATCTTATTTAATTGCATAATTATAGTATAGCGAATTATTGTGCTCATGCTTAATAAACTGGTCTAAATGGATAAATATTTCTAATTAATTGTATCAAAATTGGTCCTTATCATGCAAATGTTGAAACCATATTAAAAATCGATGATTGACATACCACAATAATATCGCCGAATATCTTTATTTAGTATCTTTCTGATCAAAACAGACTTCAAGTGCACAAAGTTTACGAGACGGCGTTTATATAAAGATTTCTGCAACTGACCTTGATACCTTGATACCTTGCGGATTGGAATGCAATGCATTACAGTCACTACGTTATTGTCAGTAAGACCGGTGTAACACAATGATCGCAACCCCTTCTGCGAACTCCGGTGATGAACTGTATATAAACTCTGACTTTCACAAATGGCCGCGAATTGACCCGAAACCTTGCGGGTTGAAATGCAATGCAAGTAAGTACTAAATATGACAACATAGCCTTTAGTATAAACGCTTTTGCGCTGGTAATTCTCTGAAAATAAAAGGTGAACGCACAAACTGTATTTATGTCGAAAATTGATTGTAAAACTGTTCTATCTATTGAGCCTTTTCATTAGAGATACAATTGTTTCATGCAGTAAAACAGTGTTACAAAGACGCGGATATGTTTCCAATGTTCTGGTAGTATACTCAAATCAGCCAATGGAATAAATGAAGTGTATTCATTCGTACCTAGCCGCGGGAAATTTTATTTGAGTATTATTGGACACTTACAAAGGTCAAGTCAGGGTGAAAAGCTGGCTTAATACAGCTTACGCCGAAAAAATATGTGTTTAAAAAACCAACATAACTGCATATGCTACCAGCAGGTTTCTCTTCGTTTTGTGCGGCTGAAGTTTCCCTTTGTTTATATTTGAATGTTAGCTCTGTTTATGTATTGTCCGAGGTGGTAAAGAAAAGGTCATAGACCGGGCAGACTCGTGTGTAGCGAAGAAAATAACAAACACGATCTTGTTTATTCAAAAAGGGCAACATGTCTCTTTTAAACCATTATTCACCTCAGATGTAGCCATCTTACAGTTGTGTCTGTACCACGTATAGGTAGAACGATAGTAAATAATTATTTAACGCTGATTAAAAACGAATAACGCTAATGAATATATAAATATGCTTTTTGAGTTGTTTGTTAAATATTTTAGAGCAATTATTTACCTTTATACTTCCATCAAAAGAAAAATGTGACTTAAATATTGAAAATCTGTCTAAATTTTATACTAGGATATTGAACATTACAATATAATAGTTACTTCTTTAGCAAAAAGTTATTTTTCGTTTTTACTACATTACTTTCCTTCCTCAATACATACAATGTAACCGATTCGGGCTTGCATAATATTTGCACTTGATAAACGAAAATAATTGTCCGCAAATGTTAACATATTTTCTATAAAAATGAACAACACTTATTTAAGACGTATAAATATAAATACTAATACAACGTGTATCATTATTAATGATATACATAGTATGGTACAGGAGGCGCTCCTTGTTTTAGTTTTAAAGGGACCTTTTCACGTTTTGTTAAATTGACAAAATAGAAAAAAATATTGTCAGATTCGCAAATTTTCGTCGTAGTTTTGGTATTTGCGAGGAAAAAGTAATACTGAATATTTACCAATGCTCTAGAATATCCATTACATGCATCTGTTGACGATTTAAAAACCGGAAAATTATCAAGCGTTACTTAAGCGACACGATTGAACAATTAGGAGAGTTCTGTTGTTATCGTTATATTTGGAAAAACACCGCGGATTGCTTTAATGAAAAACGTAAATGCATGCAAATATCTTTGAAAAGGTCCCTTTAATTATAATATATACACGCACAGAAAGGACAACTGAACATTTGAGTACAGCAAAGTGATAAAATTATGCTTCCTTTTTTGTTATTTAGTAGGTTTATAAAAATTGTGAAATATCTACGAACTACTTTTTGAAAGCAACCTTTACAATGCACAATATACGATGATGGGAGATAAGTTCCAAATGTTCACGTTTGATTTTCTTCACGCTTAATATTTAGCCTTGATGAAAAATATGATAAATTGGTCACAGATAATACAAAATCTAATGTTTTTGGAGTAATCTAAATAAGTAACAGTTCGAAGGACACAAAACCACAACAAATTAATATTTAGTATTTAACGCGCTAACCACTCGGCTATTCTGAATGCATTACTTTGTTGAGTGTTTTGATACTATATAAATGATACACTCACTTAAAACACATCTCGTGATTTTATGATTACACTGATGAGTTTCATTTTCATTTATTTTTCGTAATGAGCTTTTATTTTGCTTGCAGAAAACCCCCAAATGTTTAGCTGTAATGCCATGAAACAATTTATTATATAATAAAAATAATAATACTACCAGCCTAATAATAATAAGAAGAAGAATTTCTAAATAAACAATAACGATTGAAACATAACTACGTAAACAAACACGGATGTCATTGCACAAAGTCCATTATGCATCATGTCTTTATGAAGGTCCTCTATAAACGACATTTGCTGTGCTGCATAGTGTTTTCTGATGATTTTATCCTCGAAGGGCAATTTAAGAATCAAGTAATCTCCTGAAATTGTATCGTATTGTCGCCACACCGGTAATGTATGATGGTTGGAAATTTTCATTTTGTTGGGGTTCCTGGAAACAGATACATATCCATATCAACATTTTGAAAAGCCATTCAAAAACGTGTTTATGTTGTATTTAACATTGCAAACAATTCACAATGCTCGTTGCAACTTCATAAATATTGCGCTTATAACGTAAGTCCATTAATTATTACCAATAATGCAAATTACTCGAAATGCACCATGTCAATTTATAACGTAAATACATGACCTAATAATGAAAACTGGTTTCGACATATAATTTTCTTATAATGCGTGGAGCATTTTCTTTACAGGTGTTCTTTTTTAATGATAATGACTGCTCATTGCGAATTGATTTAAAATGAACGCCGGACGGTGAATTACCACACACAGACATATTATCAGAAATGCTCAAAAGGCGGACATACATCAAACAGAGTATTTTCAAAACGACACAAATACAAACCCATATTTAGCAAAGTTGGTCCAAAGTTGCATGACTATTGAGGACATTTCAATATCTTCATGTGACGGTATAAGAGGATTGTCTGCAGAATAGTCAGCCGTATATTTTGTCTTTATGTGTTCCGTGAAGCCAAACACGAACGGCAACTCATACGCATGTGTTACTCCTTCCAGCATACTGAGTTGACTCGTAAATGAAGGCACTTGATCAAATACATAGAGATAATTGTTACCAGATCGATTTCTTGTATTCAGTGAGTTATGAATGACAGATGCTAATACAGCAGGATACGCAAAAAATAAGTCCGTTGGAAATTCTGTAACAGTGGCAATCGGGATTAAATCCGCGGAACTATTTTTCCAATATTGCTGAACAACTGTATTCATAATGTGTTCTGGTGATTTTCGTTTATAGACATACAGCAGTTCTTTTGAAACATACTCCTTAAATTCTTCAAGTGTCCATGTACTCATGTTGTTGAAAGAAAGTACAAAATTGGCGCCGTCCTTGCTTGTCATGCCGTTCATAAAATCTAGTTCTGAAAATAACGAAAGCCCCTCATTTGTGGCGTTGTTCGATTCATAGTCTAATAACAACGGATAATCGAATATAAAGTCTCCGTCAATCGTTGGGAAAAATAAGTAATCTTTTTCTTCCAAAATGATAGCTTCATATGCTTTTTCAAGTTCACTAGTTGTACGCTGCCGAAGACAATCCATTACATCTTTATACCCCCCGTCTAGGCACCCACTAATTATTGAAAACTTTTCAAAATACCGCGCCGGGCTTTTTGTTAAAGCCCATGTTGCGAAACATGTGCCGCTCTGTGCGATAACTCTGTGAACAAGTCCCCTGTTTCCTGGGAACATCGCCTGGTAGGTAACAGCGGCGCCACCGGCTGAATTGCCAAACAACGTCACTCTCGTGTTATCTCCACCAAAGTACTCGATGTAGCTATTAACCCATTTAATAGCAAAGTGCATATCCCACAAACCATAGTTTCCATCATGTTTCTGACCTGACGATAGAAACCCCAAAACGCCAAGTCGATAATTTATGGTGACAACGATGACGTCATTGAATGCGCTGAGGACATCGCCGGCGTAAACATCGGCACCGCCTACACCGAAGCTACCACCGTGAATGTAAATCATGACAGGGTATTTACCACCAGCAGTTACTCCTCTGCCAGGGCAATATATGTTTAAATACAGACAGTCCTCACTTTGGTCGAATTCCGCCGTGTACTTAAAAGGTTGTACCGGCGTTTGTGTACAATGCGAGCGATGGTATGTCGCATTGTAAACAACATCCTTTTTGAACTCCGTTGGTTCCGGCCGACGGAATCTCAATAGTCCGACTGGAGATTTGGCGTATGCTATGCCTTTGAACGCAGTATAGTATTCAATCGATCGATTGAAAGTTGTAGTCTCAGAAAGGCCGACATATGTTCCAATCGGAGTTTTCACTGACGATACCATCCTTTCATTTTGCGACCGTGCAACGATATTTGGCACCACTAGTAACAGTATTATAAAACAATGGAATAAGTTAAATGCAATAACATCGCCTGATTTTGTCATTGTGATCGATACCAAATCCACAGAGAAGCTATTTAAACACAAAAATAGCTTGTGTAAGTCCCTCGTTTTCTCTTGTATTACGTAAAAGCAATGTTAGTTCCCGAAATAAAGTGAACACACACGAATAAAATACGCTCCATAAATATATGCATGAGAAGACTCTGCGAAAAGAACTTCGCGCCAATGCTAATAAGATCAGTGTGCTTGCAGCAAGTAATAGACAAGTCGATCTTATGAGTAAACTACGGTGTGCCGTTAGGCCCCTCGCGATTTCGGACTTTCAATCTTTTGATAAAAATGCGACTTATTATGACTGTTCGCGTAATTAGCATTTTAATATTGAATCGTAATCGCAACAATTTTTGTATTGAATAAACGTAACCTGTGTCGTTTCCATATAGATAATAGCGACTATACTGAGTGCATTCAAAGTAGTGATGTGTTGTCGTTTCATAAAGTCCACAGAAACATAAAGGGGATAAAGTAATGTCGCATCAGAATAGATGTTTTAAGGTGTTTCACTTTGTGTTTACGCACATGTGTAACATTTAAGAACGTCTTTCTCATATGAAAATAAAGGAGTTGGAATCGGTCGATCTAAGCTAATTAGCCTTTTTGAATCATATCAAGGGGAGCATGAGTATAGGCGAGGTTACCAGGTTTAAGTGAGGTTAGTTGGAACTTACTTCCAAGATGGCGTCGTTTTTGTGTTTATCGTGAAGGAGTTGCGGATATTTCACCCGGTAAGCAACTTTGTATTTATATTTATTATAAATGAATGCGCCCTTTCGGCTCTACGGCGTTTCCCTCGTTTTTTTGTTTCAAGATTGAAGACGTCGGGATAAAAAAATATTGTAGGGAAACCGTCTACAAATCTGTTGTATGCGTACGTAACGTTCTAGAAATTTCATGCAAATGTCTTATTGCTAAACGTGTGCAGTTTCGTTTGACAACCTGGAACAAACTAGTATCATACAAACAAATGTTACTGTGTCTGTATGTCAGCGATAATGTCATTTATATACACTAAAAACATGAAAGGACCAAAATAGATGACGTTTTGTTAAGGATCAGAAATATAATAAGACAAAAACGATAATAAATTTCTTCGAATGCAATCTTGTTGTGGTTTGTATGAAACACCTGTGTGCCACACCTTATCAAATTCTATCAACAGATGCAACTCTGAGTTAAATGCCATAGCCTGTGGCTCTGAACGTGTAAAATTATTTATTTGTAAGCTGATTAACATGTTTAAATTCAAATCCTCACCAGGCAAGAATCCAGATTGAGTGGGTGCAACAATGGCATTTCACGAAGACATTTACAAAAAGTGTAATGTAATATTCTCTAAAAGGCATTCAAACAAGTAATAAGCAGTTATATTCGTCGATAATTGGACGCTACCGGTAATCATCTTTTTTTAAATTATGCACATATTTGCAATTTTCTAACTATAAGGCCATGTCCTTTGCAAGTATTAAGACAAGAGTTAAACAAACCACAAAATTGGTAGCTTATTTGATGTATTGCATCTTTGGTAATTATATTTCTAGATATAGAATAGACTAAAGACTGTTTGCGTTTTCATATTGAATATATTGAAGATCGTGGTTTGTGTCACCAATTAAAAGCTGGCTTGTAAAATACCGGTTAAGCATGTCAGCTTTGCTTTTTTCATCAAATAGAACGTTATTGGTTTGATCATAAAAAGAGGTGGAATGAAGTTATATATGTATTTGTAAGAATGAATAAGTGGTCGGAGTGTTTTCTTAAGGACAAAAGTCGGATCACTATAGTTTATGTTCATTATTATTCACATACTCGATTTTCGAATACCTTAAACGACGGAAATTCGACCAGGGCATATCAATATTTTTTGTTATCGTTTCGGTGTGGTATAAACGTTTCCAAAGTCGAATTGTTTTCTTTAAGTTATTGTTTATCCATGGAAGATCACGATAACGTTTACAAACGTTGTTGTTCGGAATACATGCCTTTGCATAGTACAATATTGTAAAGTGTACATATAAACATGTTTTTGCATTTTAGAAGATATGAGTATCTTAGGTAATTTGTCGAAGTGTTGAGTAATCTCCTGTGCCATTACACCAGATATGTCGATATTTCTTGCAAATAGCTTTTGTATGTAAATTTTAATGTAACAAAAGCACGACAATTACCAAACCGTTTGATCTAGAAAGGGTTCACCTATTCCAGAAAGTAACAATATTCCGATTCCTTACAAAGATTAAGTCAGTTATGGAAGATGTTTATTCGGTATAGTTTGTCGGATTGTTAATAAGTAGGGTTAATTCATATTGTTAAAATAAATAAATTTTCATTCCTTACAACTTTTCAGCAAGAGCATTTTGATAAGCATTTCTGATGTGCACATTTTAATATTATATTTATTAGATTTGACGAAGACACAAACATCCCACCTCCAAATGTTTGGACACAAACAAAGGGTCTGTCGCCGACCAAACATGTCATAAAACTTAGGTCTATCTGTTATTTGCATAATCCAAATTCCCGTTACAAGATGTAATATGCACAACTTTTACCTTTGACATCTACATTGGCGTTGACCTTTAAAAACAACTGTCGCACGCGACACGCTGTGTTGTTTTCATATTACGTAAGAAGTATGTAATTAAATATTATTGGAAGAACACAAACATGATCAAGTGGTATGATGTGTTTTCCAATGATGAGTGTTAATTATAACATACTCGCACGGTGTTAAATCTTCGATCATTATAAAAGTTAAATTGTAAAAATGCAAACAATATAACGTACACAAATTTAATACTTTAATAATTATGAATATGAAAGCAAAAGAGCAAACTTTATATGCACGTACAAACATATGAATGCCACCGTGCTGAGACAATTTGATGTTAAACTATCTATTTCTATTTTTGACATTGTTGACACTATTTTCCATTACCTATCCATTTAATCCGCGAATTATACAATTAACAAATAGTACATCAAGTATGAATTTTCTGTTTCTAATTTGGCTTGCTGTATATGAACAAGCCGTATTTGTGCATTATTCAAGTTACTTAAATACTTAAAAACAACGAATATTTCGTAATGTAAAGTAACCCCCCCCCCCCCCCAAAAAAAAAATCAAAAAAAAATCGGTGTTCCATAATTAAAGCAATAGCCAAACTTTCAACGCTAGATGTGATATGGTAACATAGATTTATCGAGATACAAAATGCTCGTTTTTATTTTTGTGCGACAATATATTCCATGTTGGTTTTCCGCCACGATAAACGAATGTTTACGAGCGAACGCGAGACTGGCTGCGGGGAGCGTCGGAAGATCGACGTATTCATGCGAACTCCTATGGCGTACTATTTGGATCGAGTCTATTTAGCCTTCTAGGTAAACATTAATTTGTACTTCGAAGTACATAGTGTACTTCGAAGTACAAATCGCCCCATTGGTGCAAAAACGTACCACGTGACATTGAAATTAGAAGGCACATTACACTTTTTGCACCAATGGGGTTAAATATGAAATACACTTCGAAGTATATATTTTGACCCCGAAATACAATTTGTTTTTCGACATACATGTGTGTACTTCGACGTACAAATTTTCTGAACAGCCAATCAAAACACTCGTCTCTTGAGCCGCTTTTCCTCCTTCAGATTTATTCATAATTAATGTTTAAAATCTCTTTGTTAATTGAGCACAAAATGAATAAAAATATCAAAATTGAAATGCAAACCTTAACCATTGGGCCTGACGGCGAGGCCGACGTGAGTAGAATAGCTAGAATGCATGAAAATATGTAATAATATTTCAATTTTCAATTTTAATTCCATCGGTGAAGTGTAATTTTGTTAGTACACATCAGAAGATTGGCATCCTTTCATCAATCATGTGGTATTAATTGCAGTTTGTTGTGTTTCAATACAAAAGTAAGATTTTCATGCATTCATGCATCTTTTATGCATCATTTAGCAGTTAAATATAACTCTTACCGTTATATATAACTGTCAATTAAATCTAGCTGATACTGATACTTGTTAAAACTCATCGACGAATTGGTTTAAGCGTAAAAAAAACTCATCTTAAACAAACCAAATTACTTTCACAATCATTAAAACCAGTGAGTCTTTACAGAGTTAATACCAGAGAAATACAGAACATATACTAGAGTGGACCACAGGTGTTTAGCGTGTGGCTAGGATATTAATGAGTGAAAACATCATTTTGAAAGATAAATAATCATATTATAACGAACAAACAACTTTTCTGAAAAATAAAATTTCACTATCAAATATATATATATATATATATATATATATATATATATATATATATATATATATATATATATATATATATATATATATATATATATATATATATATATATAAAGGTATCCAACTCCAAATCACCCGAAAACAGGGTGCATCGCTTTAAACAGCCAGAACTTCATCAATTGTGCAGCGATTTTCACGATCTCGGTCTTATTCTAGGCAGAAATGCATTTCCTTTCTGGAAATGTACATGTCTTGCAATATGTTTACAAACGCTGGGACAACATTTAAAAAATAACACGATACAAAACTCGCGTAACCTACTTGACATCGATCAGAAAGGATTACTGAATGAAATATTCACGGAGTAAAGGGCATTTTCCCTGCAAAGTTCACGGACCTCGATACTATAAGTCAATAAAACGTATGAAAAAACATTTTACAGTGCTTGCCGTTGCATTGTGCATCAAAACTAACTGTCCAGCGCCGTTTATAACCTGTGTTTACATACATTTCAACTAACCGACATTTTAAACACACGAGTGATTTCATTGGTCCAAGGCGAAGGTGTGTCTTAACACCTGAAGATTTCATTCAATAATCCTGTTTGATCGCTGTCTAGTAGGTCACAATAGTTTTGTATCGTGTTATTTCTCAAAATTTGACCCAGCATTTGTAAAAATATAACAAGATATATACATTTTCAGAAAGGAAATGCATTTCTGCCTTGAATAAGACCGAGATCGTGATAATCGCTGCACAATTGATCAATTGATGACGTTCTGGCTGTTCAAAGCGATGCAGGGTATCCTTTTTTCGGGTGATTTTGAGTTGGATACCTTGTTATAATATATATTCAATAGTGAATTTTTTTAAAGATAAGTTGATTTTTTGTTATTATATTATTATTAATCAAATTATCATTCAAAATGATAATTTCACTAATTAATAGCATAGCAACACGCTAACCACCTGTGGAGTGTACAACACGACCATTAGAAGGCAACAGATGTAAGGCGTCTTCTGATTGGCTAACACCCAAGGGTCGGTAAAAACTGTACCTCGAAGTACAATTTTGCACATCGAAGTACAAAAAAATGTACTTCGACGTACATATTGTGCATCGAAGTACATTTCTCTTTTTACCTAGTAGGTCTTGTTGACTTTTGATCCAAGTGGTACGCCATAAACTACGTCGTGCTTCCGAAGCTGCCCGAAGAGAAGTTGAATTCTGACCTGTCATGGCTGCTATGACAGAATTTGCCAGCATCATTTTGTATTCTGAACAATCGGTTGCTCGTCGTTTCTGGGCATACTAGAATGTCCGAATATTTTTATTTGAAATACAGTGCTCATATAGACAAGATGCGTTTGTGAAACACAATGTCCCCCTATATGATGTTTGACCTTGAAGGATGACCTTGACCTTGTGAAGGATGACCTTGACCTTTCACCACTCAAAATGTGCAGCTCCATGAGATACACATGCATGTCAAATATCAAGTTGCTATCTTCAATAATGCACAAGAATTCATAAAATAAGCGATTTGGGCCACATATATTTGACCTCTGACCTTGAAGGATGACCTTGACCTTTCACCACTCAAAATGTGCAGCTCCATGAGATACACATGCATGCCAAATATCAAGTTGCTATCTTCAATATTGCAAAAATTTTCATAAAATGAGCGATTTTGGCCACATATATTTGACCTCTGACCTTGAAGGATGACCTTGACCTTTCACCACTCAAAATGTGCAGCTTCATGAGATACATATGCATGCCAAATATGAAGTTGCTATCTTCAATATAGCAAAAGTTATTGCAAAATGTTAAAGTTGGCGCAAACAGACCAACAGACCAACGGACCAACAGACCAACAGACAGACAGGGCAAAAACAATATGTCCCCCACTACTATAGTGGGGGACATAAAAAAGTAACATCTCCTTATTAATAAATTTTTGCAGTGCCACGCGTCTTGTTATATCTATACAGACTACTAAAATGCATAGATAAATGCATCCTAAAAATGACAAAATAAACACAGTTCAACTGACACGGACGGCAAGCCAACAAAAGAGGAGGGTACCACTTGCAGACGCCAAAATATGTCATATTCTCGTCAATGTTCAGTTTCCATGATCTCTGGAACGAGTGATATAGATTTTATAAAACTTTTTATGCGCGGGCCTTCAATTATTCTGGAAGTTCTTTGAGAAATAATTTCTTTTTGAATCTTATCTCAGGCACTATTTTTCTCAATTTTATGAAACATTATATGCAGCATCTATTTTGGGTGGATATGTTAAAAACTGTTTTTTTTTCAGGGAGTTAGTTCCTTTTGATTGCATATATTACATTTTCTGGAGAACGTTACGTTTCTGCTTCATATCATTGGAAGACATTATCTGAATTTGATGATCTCAGGAAAAATTATCTGCATTTGAAGATATTTAACATTCGTATTTGTATAGGATGCACATGCACAAACTGTCAGGTCATTCCACTTTTGTGATTTTCCACTGAGTTATTTACATTGAATTATTCACATTAGGTTTCAGACACATATTATCAAAATTTGAAACCTTGTTTGCAGTATTGATTTCTATGCACATATTGTGTCACCGTTAAAAAATGCCCACATATGCATGTGTTGTATAATAATTGGCCTGTTTAATTGTTATTCGATGTAGCAATGTGCTCTCAAAAAGCGTAACGATCCGTTGTTCATAACCTTAGAATTAAGAACAGTCGTTACTGTCAACCAGCAGTCACTGCACTGACGACACTCAGAACAGACGTTACTGTCAACCAGCAGTCACTGCACTGACGACACTCAGAACGTTACTGTCAACCAGCAGTCACTGCACTGACGACACTCAGAACATCATCAATTTCCTCCCCATTTGATATTATCACTTAACAATAAAATAAAAATGAATTGTTTAAGAATTTGCCCAGTTGTTTAACTTCAAGTTGTTTCTGTTAAAACATTCTTTTTAAAATATTCACATAAACTGTGCGTTTAAGAAACCTATCGTCATCGTTACCCACCATAAATGTTTATGCACCCTTCAAAGAAAGCAGCACTCAGTAGTCAGACTTTTCCTGTCTCTGCCATATCATGATGGATTTTAAAACAACGTGCCACAAATGTAAACCATCATAAGACAACGTGTCTCGCTACCTCAATTGTCCAGGTGTCACTTAGATGTCAAAATTCAAATGTTTGCATAAATAGTTTGTTTGAAACAAAAGAGGAATTTAAAGACAAAAATGTTGGGGAGTCTGTGTGCTATGGACACATGCCATGTATTGATCAGATTTGCATGGATTTCAAAATGAACACTAGTATGTAAAGTCCGATTTCTGTGGATTTCCGGAAAGTTCAAAACTCTGATTTAAAGCACAACATTTTTATTTAATATTATATTATTCAAATAATGTCTATTGAAGCATATGCGATCATATATAAATTACAAAATGAGCATCAAACATTACAGTTTGGCAAGACAAATTGCTTAACTACATTTTGGCTTTAATAGTATTTTGTTAATTACTGTCGGTCATCTGACCAATTTAGTTCAATTTAATTAAATTTTAAAGCAAGGTCTGCATATAAGATACCTAAACATGAAATAACTGTTTTAGAGTAATGGAACTTGGCCAAAATCCTCAAACAACAACACTTAGATTATGTATGAAGTTTTCAGTGTATACCTGTAGTAGAAACAGTGATATGGAAATGCAGACATTTGTTCGAGTAGCATAGCTGGGACTATTCTACCAATAGTCCAGCTAAAACAAGCTCTTATATAGAACACAACACCAAATTATATTAACTAATATCAATGGAAAAACTACAATTCAATACCTTAAATACAATTCATAACATCTGAAATGTCAAAACTACGTAATACTTTGGGTGAGTTTATTTTACATGACTAATTAATTGTACGAAAGTAAGTGCTGTTTTTGCAACTTCATAAGTGCACTTATATCACTTTTTTCTAAATTATTATAAACCGATAAACATTGCAATTGGAACAAATAATGAATTTACAATTTTATGAAAAAATACAAACAATTAAAATACAGATGAGAATTGGTAATGTATAAATACTGGACATTATTAAATAATAAATTAACTAAATTTAAACCAAGATCATCTTATTTCTCAATACACCTTTACATAAATTAATCTTGCAAATGAACAAAATGTTGAATGTGTTTTAAGCATTTGATTATTTTCATTTAGTAGTGCAGAACTGACACAAATGGCAGGCACTGTTAAATGTCACTTAATTGAAATTTGCTACGATGAATTGTACAAAATTAATATGTAGGGGTCAAGTTGCATATTAATAGTTGCAAGATATTTGGAAAATCTCTTTAAATGTCAAAATAGCAACAAAAGAACTAGTTTACTCAAGACTAATAATTTTATCAAAGGAAGACAAAAACAGAAGACAGGATTCCGAAATTCTTTCATTAGATTGCACAGATGAACTCCCAATAAGTCCTTCTTAAATTGTGGAAAGTGCTCAAGCATATCAATCCAAAATGAAAAAAATAAAAGCAATAAAGCAATTAGGGTACACTTTAAAAACATCTTCATGAAAATTTGTGTTCAAGTTATACCAGCCCAATAATGGATTTGCAAATCAAATTAAGAAAAACAATACATAAAATATTTGCACTTATAGTAACAGTCTAATGAAATTACTAACAATGCTTTGTAATTACCAGCCAAACAACTGTTACATAATAACCTCTCTTTGACTGTTGTAATGTATTTGAAAGAACTCAATCTGATTGTCTTATTTGGTTCAGGGCAAATGTCAATTTGACAATATAAACTAAACATGGGACAAACTTGTCACAAAACCAGGTTTAAAAAAAAAAGTCTGATAAAGGGAGACAACTACAACTGAAAATGTGCATTGCTACTGATTGTTCATCACAGTTACCCCCCTTGTTTCAAAATCAATCTATTTTTAGTTGTGTCGACCTTGACCTTGGAGATATCTACGTTATTCTTTCGCGCGACTCACCGTCCAATGATGGTTAATAAATGTGCCAAATGATTTTAAAATCTGACAATGAATGACATAGTTATGGCCTGGACAAGCTCATTTTTGGCCATTTTTGACCTTTGAACTCAAAGTGTGACCTTGACCTTGGAGATATCGACGTAATTCTTTCGCGCGACACACCGTCAAATGATGGTGAACAAATGTGCTAAATGATTTTAAAATCTAACAATGAATGACATAGTTATGTCCCAGACAAGCTCATTTATGGCCATTTTTGACCTTTGAACTAAAAGTGTGACCTTAACCTTGTAGATATTGACGTAATTCTTTCGCGCGACACACCGTCTAATGATGGTGAACAAATGTGCCAAATGATTTAAAAATCTGACAATGAGCGACATAGTTATGGCCCGGACAAGCTTGTTCCGCCCGCCAGCCAGCCCATCCGCATTCGCCAATCTAATAACCAGTTTTTTCCTTCGGAAAACCTGGTTTAATATAGTCAGTGAGTCTATTATGTCAATGTGACAATTGTGCTCATCTTGAAATGAAATATTAAACACAAATTCATGACACTCATGAACATTTCAACACTTTCAGTATACATGTCAATGGTATGTTCATGACTTTAAAAAAACACTTATTGCAATATTTATTTTCATAATGAAGAAGGGCATTCAACATTCTTATTGTTTCTGTTTTAGCAAAGAAACTTGTGTGTAACATTTTTTCAAATATCTGACATCTAATAAAATTACAACAACCCAAAGCGTACATTTTTAGAACACATATTGTCAGGGTTTCAAAGACATTGACAAAACAAATTTTGAAATTCAGCACCATTGCAAAATTGAATACATTGGAATAAATTATAATATGAATAAAGCAGCTAAAATATTACGATACAAGTGTATATGAAAATATATACCCGATACCGAGATGCCCATAGAAAATAATGACAAACACATCTTAAATTTCTCAATGAATACACGGTTAACCGAGCTAAATTTACAAACAAAAACATTGCATTGATCATAAAGCTGGATTGATAATGAATGTATTTGCATTGGTCAAGCACATTATAAAACGTCTTTCATTTTTCAATATAAATGGCACAGAGTAAAACAATGCTATAAAACATATGAGTTGTGTTCTGAGAAAACTGGGCATAATGCATGTGCTTAAAGTGTCGTCCCTACACTCTCCGCCTAAATTAGATTTTTGCAAAGATTTTTGCATTTCAACAAAAAATGTCATAAAAGCGTAAAGTGTCGTCCCTGATTAACCTGTGCATTATGCCCAGTTTTCTCAGAACACGACTCATAATATATAATATTCAGCTTAGTTTGGAAATTACCCATTAGCATGTAAGTCTTGGTTAGGCTAATTTTGTGGTAATAAAATAAAGGTAATAGCTTGCCCATTCTATTCAACATTTTAGTCGTCCATATATGACTTAATACGAATTTTACACTTGATTTTGAAATATATGATAAACATTTAGAAAATTGTCAAGTTGCCAATTTATGAATAGGTCCCTGAAAAAAAGTTGACCACATACATTGTTACATTATATTGCACTTATTGCAACGTGTTGACCTTTCCTTTCCCATTCTCCATTTAAAGCATTACAAATCAAGAGTTTGCAGTAAGCCTAATATGGAATAGAAACAAATGTTTTACCTCCCTTGACACATCTTCTTTAGAAGTTTGAACGTTTTTGTTATTGTTGTACTATGATTTTCATATGATAGTTTACCATATCATATTGAAATTTCAAAAATAAATCACATACACATACCAACAATAAATTTTTTAGGCCACCGGTAACAATAGTTTTGGTTGCATACATTTGACATTCAATTAAATAAAATAATGTAACCATATTTAATTGACCAGTGATGATTTCAAAAAGAACACAGCTATTATAAATGAACTAAAGCATCTTTTTGGAAACCAAAAAAAAATAAATATATTAACTACTAAATTGATGTTTGTTATGACCCACATAATTCCAAAATGCGCCTGTTGCCATATGCAGCCAGAATAGCTCCAGTCCAATCTGTGCATCTGCCAAGTCTAGTCAGGAATTACCCTTTCCGCTAGTGAGACCACAAACTTAACAACAGTTAGCGTAGCTTCTGACCAGTCATGCCGGCTGGCCTTGACCTACGCTGACTGCATATGGCATAAGACCCATTTAATGCATCACGCGGGTCCTATAATAGTTAAAGTTAAGTGAGCTACAATATGTATGTTTTGTAGAAAGACATTGATTTTCCATTTGTTCATATATTGAGGACTGAGCACAAAACCAAAGCTTACAAATGAAAAGATAAGCCATCATTATAAACATTTCATAATTCTGTAAGACATCGTACATTCGTTGTTGCACACAAGACAATACTTTTAATAGGTTTCTGCCTTTGTTAATTAAACAAAATAGGTGCATTTATTTCAGAAGCAAAATGGAGAAGATTATTTGAACGATAACTAAATAACACATTTTTATAATAACAAAGTACTGGCTTTAAATGATATGCTTTTTTTGAAAAAACAACATCAACGGAACCATCAGTAAGAATCGCAAAATCTCATTAGGCAAAATACTGAGAAAGCATGAAAATGGTAAATAACAATGAAATAATATTACATGTACATGTATATACAGTGCGTAAACTTAAAAGGCATTTATACACATGTACACAATATTCATGTAAATGTAACATTTAAGCCAAATAAAAACAATTAAACTTTAAACAAACTGCACAACTGTGTTCAACTGGCAAATACATGAACAAATAAAATCTTAAAAGGGATAAATATACATGAAACACTGCAACCAAAGCAAAAAGCGGAAAAAAAAGAAGTCCGAGACCACCAAAGCATAGTTCAATGAAATTAAATAGGGTAATCAGTCATAACTAAAAGAAATAGTTTTTTATTTCCATGACAAATGTTTTGTTTCTAAGAAAAGCCTTTAATGATGTTTATGTAAAAAAAGTGCTCAACACAAATGGAATATATACTTTTAATATTGTACCACTAGAGCAAACATAATAAACTAATGGGATTCACTGTTTTGAGAGGCAACACCCGATAAAGCATCTATAGAAACTAAATGAGAAATAAATACCAACTTGATATATTATAACAAAGTCAATTAGTTTTCCTTTATTTTGGTCTGAAAGATATGGCGAATGGTGTTTATACACAAAACACTCAACCCCACTTTCATTCTCAGAATAGTGGACCATGATTTAGTTGAACTTCATTTAAATTAAAAGTCAAGGAATGACATAAACATATTTTATCGAATCTTTCTAAACATAGGTATTTATAAAGGTCCAAACTTATAGGCCAACAACAATTTGCCTTTTATAAATTACAGAGCTACAGATAAGCTGCGTATTTGCGTAAATTTCCGATACGCAATTTTTTCAAAATCTGTGTGTACCGGTACGCAAAACAAATCGCCGATACCCATTTCGAGCCGCCTTCTATGCGTAATGAAAGATCCCGTTTTGTTTTGGCCGTTTTGACTCGATTCTTAATCGACAAGCGCTTGCTTTATCTGGTAACGTTTTAACTAATCGTTTAGATGATAACACATGCGAATCAAACAAAATGGTGTCTCGAAGCAGACGAAAAGTTCTGCAAAAAATACAAAAAAAAACATATAGATTTTTTTGTCAAGGTAAATAAATCTAAATCTAAAACAATTGCAAAGGGCATAGTTAATGACATTATTGATATGTTTTTTTTTTTTTGGCAATGCAACCGGACTCTGAATGCTGTCAGAAAATAAAAAAATGAGTTGAAACCCGTGTTACTATTATTATATTTAATTTTGGTTTTGGGCATTTTCGGTCAAAATACACTATATTATACTATTCTAACACCATTCCAGCCCCCTATGATGGGGCGTGTTGTGTTTCCAAAACGAAAGTACTGGACCATATAGGAACAAAAAAAAGTAGAAACACATTTAATGAGTAGGTTGAGAAATTCCCTTGGCTTCAGATTGTTGAATCTGGTAGCAGAAAGATGGAACAACCTATACTGCAATTGAATACATAACAGTGACTTTATGTAGGTACGGTTTTGAGAAGCTAAATTCATGTTTTATTGCAATTACCCAATGCAGTTGTTTGTTTTGGTACAAATACCCAATTATTTTTTATATGAGCGGGTATCATACTTTTGGATACCCAATCACTTTATTCATTACCCAATTCATTCTTATTTTTAAGGGTATTACCCAATTACCCCAAAAAGCTTATCTGTAGCTCTGTTTATAATATCATCACAGAATAAATTACAAAACAGTTTAACAATTGAACACAGCAGAAAAAGTGAAATAATTATATACATCAATTTCTACAGTAAATATGAAAGAAAATACTTATGTTTGAGTATTGAGAATGCAATATCACACACATGGAATAAAATGACAAGAATAAAACACCATAGTTCAAAATTGTAGCTGCCCTTCTGTTAGATGCTATTAGTGTCAACATAGGTCTGGCAATTATTAACCCATTTATGCCTAGTGGACTCTCCCACCCTTCTTAATTAAATCAATATATTGCCATAATTAGGGATGTCTAGTATATTTATTTCAATATTTAGAATATTTCTTACAGAAATTCATTTAAGCAAACAGCGCAGACCCTGATGAGACGCCGCATTATGCGGCGTCTCATCTGGGTCTACACTATTTGCCAAGGCCTTTTTTCTAGATGCTAGGCATAAATGGGTTTACCCACCCCAACCCCATCAAAACAATAAATAAGAGAGTCATGGCAGCCCTTGGGTGCTCACCTGAGTCTACCTGAGCAAGGACTGACACTGAGGAAGTTTTGAAATCATTAACCCTTTGCATGCTGGGAAATTTGTCGTCTGCTTAAATGTCGTCTTCTGAATTTCTAAAATTAGTGTTTTCTTCGATTTTTTTCAAAGAATACTATCAGAATAGCAAACAGTTTGGATCCTGATGAGACGCCACGTTCTGTGGCATCTCATCTGGATCAAAACTGTTTGCACAGGCCTTCAAATTCGGTTCCCGCACTGAAAGGGTTAATGTGTATTTGTCATAAGGTAGTAAGTAACATGTAGAAAAGTGGTTTTAGAGAAGTTTTTTGAAGGATGTGGGATGTTAATGTGGAACCAAAAATGATGGATTACCTCAGATGCCAAATGGTATCTGACCACAATGGCTCCCCAAACCAACTTATGTTCAGGTGTGCTGGCACCTTGTTGTCTGTCAAAAATCTACAGTAAACATTCTATCAGATAAACCATTTGGAAGGAAGCAGTATGTGGCACAAGTTGTTAAATACACTAAAAAACCACAGATTAATAACACAATTCATGAAAGCAGTTCTCACTATATTTCGGTCAATTCTAACATCATCTAAGCAGCAATCGATTTAAAATGCACAAACATTCAATGTACGATGTTTTACACAAAAGCAAAAAAGGAAGACTTCCTTTGAAAACAGGATAAATTGTGAGTCCACTAAAGCAGGGTGTGGGATGGTTATTTTGATAGGCAGTACATAAAGTCCCTTTAATACCAAAGCCAGAATGATCAGAATAAATGGAAAAAAGCTGATAAGCTGTCTGGCTAGATATTTTTTATTGTTCCGACAGTTCAAGGCTTATGCATCTTTGGAGGCTACTATAGTGAACATTATATCTTTCACCTCGAATGTAAGACCTTGGGGATTTGAAACCAATTGCTTTATTTATTATGTACCAAAAGAAAAAGTTGTTTCAGTGACTGGGGAAACATTCTTCATTAACCAAATAAAAACCAGTGGATGTAAACAGTAACTATTATGGATATTAATGTGCCCATACTAACAGAATTCTTTATTTTAATAAAATTATTTAAGTTTTCCCCATGAAGCATTGTAAACATAGGCCAAGGGGTGTCCACAATGTCCTACTTCTGGTAGACACACCCCCTTCAGGTGTCCACAATGTCCTACTTCTGGTAGACACACCCCTTCAGGTACTGGCGTAGGTAGGCAATGCTTAGCGGCTGTTTGGCAATGAAATCTTCAAAAGAGTTTTTATCTAAATTTGTATCCCCATCCCCTTGCTCAATCTACAACAAAAAGAAACAAGAATGACTGTATTATTATGCCTATCATTATAGCTCCATGTTTCACCATGTGTTTTTGTTACTGTGACCGTAACCACAACCATTCCTTGTGCAATCCCCAATAGGGGTACATGGCATCTACATAATATTGATATTTGATAATAACCTGTCTACATAGCTAACATGTAAACTTTCAACGTGTAAAAAGACCTTAAAGATGGCAAATTAAAAAATCCAGAGTTCTTTAATATGGGGAATATATATTATCGTTTGCGTGATACCCCTCATGCTATATCTGAGACATAAGCTCTACAAAAAACTTTAACCTGTGTTAATGTTGCATATGTATATTTCTGTATGTAAAATGGGTCATTACAGTGACAAAATTTCAAACTACATTTACCAAACTTGGCCTTATATCATCTTCATATGGTAAATACATGTTTCAAGCTTAAATGAAATCCCTCAAGCAATACCTGAGAAACTAGCTTACAAATTTTTTTAACCACCATATACAGTGTGCATTTAAATTTCTAAGTGTAAAATGAATTGAAATTTTTACAAATTTCAAACTAGATATTTCAAATTTGGCCTAAGGTATCAATTTAATATGGAGAATACATATTTGATGTTTTAATTAAATTTGTTAAACTGTTGGTAAGAAATTGCTAATTGTAAGATTTAAACCTAGCTCAGATGCCAACACTGGGGCAAGTAGAATAGATTTTGTGAAAAAAAAGTAACGGTAAAAATGGAATAAAAAATGATAAAGCAGAAAAAATGATTGGGCTGAGAAAGACACACCTGCATGATGTATGTAACCATGGAGAATATCTTTTTATCCTTGGGCAGAGGTTCCACAATCCAGCCACTCGGGAGCACCTGAAAACAGGACAAACCTCAAGTACAAGTCACAAAATGATCAACTTCAAGGACACACAGATCAGGCTTGCTAAGAAGGGTGAATAATACGTTAAAGTCTATTTAAAGATTCTGCTATGAGCATCAATCAAATGCATACAGACAAATGATCTCCCCTTTTGACTATCCAGTCCCCTGGGAGCAGCTAAAAATGTGAAGCAATTAACACAGTGACCTACTTAAAATTATCACAAGCAACCTCAATTTGTCAGTTTGCATTTGAATGACGTTCATTATAACGGACAAATAATGTATAGTGTTAACCAAGGCTTGGCAATATCTGAATATAAACTTTGGTCTTCACAGGTTTTTATACCATTTTGAACGTCATTCAAATGCAAACTTACAGACTGATGTGGACTGTGACATATTGACCTGCATGTTAGAGACATAAAACAATGATTTCACTATTTCGTAATGAGTAACAGTGACCTAAACATCATAAGACATATTTACTTTTCAATAAATGTTTTGAAGAATTGATAACGCTAAAGCCCAACGTTTATGACTACATATCAGTTTAGTAATTGAGGTGTGCTCTGGTAAAATGCAGCCTAATGCATGTGCCTAAAGTGTGGTCCCAGAGAAGCCTGTCCTGACTTATCAGGTACCACACTGTTTGTTTGTTTGGAAATTTGTGTCTAAAGGAAAACTCTTCTAAACAAAAATCCATTCTAGGCCAAAAGTTTCATCCTAAATAAGCCAGTGGGGAATGCACAGGCTAATCTGGAAAGACACTTTATGCACATGCATAGCTATACCTTGACTCGGGTGGTGTGTGCAGGGGAGACCACTCTGCCCTTGTCTGATGACTGCATGGAGAGCACATACTTGTCTCCCCTGTCCACTCTCTCACTCTGGGTAACCACCATGTCGTAGCATTCTGTCTTGAACAGTTGGAGCACCTCGTGGTAATAGTAAACTGGAATATATGAACACATTTATGAACAAATTGTTTTTTTTTTCCATATTAAATCTCTTCTCCCCAGACACACAAATGTTTATTCAATTACATTTTTTTTTTTACCATGTTCATACTATGCCTAAGGTGGAGAATAATATAAGCTGCTGCACTCTTGGTTAACGAATGTGCATTATGTATGATACAAGATTAGCACAGGCTAATCAGGCATGACACTTTCTGCATATACTGGATTTTCATTGAGAAGAGACTCTGCGCTAAAAGTTCCACACAGGCGTATAGTGTGGTCCAATAAAAGGCTGTTTGGACTGCACAGGCCAAACTGGGGCCACACTTCATGTCAATGAGCCATGCTCTGTGAAAAGGGGGTTAAATGCATGTGTGTCAAGTGTCGTCCCAGAGGGGGGTTAATGCATGTGTGTCAAGTGTCGTCCCAGAGGGGGTTTAATGCATGTGTGTCAAGTGTCGTCCCAGATTGGCCTGTGTGTAAAGTGTCATCCCAGATTGGCCTGTGTGTAAAGTGTCGTCCCAGAGGGGGTTTAATGCATGTGTGTAAAGTGTCATCCCAGAGGGGGTTTAATGCATGTGTGTCAAGTGTCGTCCCAGATTGGCCTGTGTGTAAAGTGTCATCCCAGATTGGCCTGTGTGTAAAGTGTCATCCCAGATTGGCCTGTGTGTAAAGTGTCATCCCAGAGGGGGTTTAATGCATGTGTGTAAAGTGTCGTCCCAGAGGGGGTTTAATGCATGTGTGTAAAGTGTCATCCCAGAGGGGGTTTAATGCATGTGTGTAAAGTGTCGTCCCAGAGGGGGTTTAATGCATGTGTGTAAAGTGTCATCCCAGATTGGCAGTCTGCAAAGGCTATTCTTTCAGGACAATTTCCGCCTACACTGGATTTTAGCCAACAAGAGACATTTTTGAAACAAAAAATATCATAAAATTGTAAAGTTTTGTCCCTGTCCGCACAGGCTAATCTGGGACAACACTTTACGCACATGCATTAAAACCCCTTTTCACAGAACATGGTCCAAATGTACCGTACATGCATCAAGCTTGGTATCCCCAGAGTGTGACTCGTATTCTTTCTGCACACAGTGCTCTCAACTATTAGCGTAATTTGATGCATTTTTTACCAACAATATTCTTCTCAGTCTTATATTAATATTATCGTTATTAGAACTGATACTCCTTTAAAATGCTTGGCAACAGGGGCTTAAATAATAAATAAGGTTTGAGAAACTTTTAACCAAAAGCACTGAGCTTGAAAACTTTTTAAGTTTTTAGAGTATACAAATCCAATACTAAGCTGTTAAGGTTTAGAGATCTAAGAGAATGAATGAGTGTTTTCAAAACATGAATTAAAGTAGGCACTTCAAACAACTTGATTGTAGAGCTGTAATGATAGTATGGCATTTGTTTGTAGTAAAATTACTGTAGGCCTGCGTCAACAGTCTGAAAACTGTGAAAACCAGGAGCATGCAAGTATGATTGATAATCAATACATGAATAGCTGCTGGTCTCTTTTATGCCGCTGCCATAGTGAGGCTTAGCTACATGGAGATTTATAGAATTATTACATTCAAACATACACTTAAATGGAACAAAAAATATAGCTGAATCAACCATGTTTTGCTGTCTTCCATCTTGGAATATCAGTTTTATTTAAGTTGGTAAAAGGAACTTAAATAGCACAAACATATGCACAACCAGTTTCAAACAAGATGCTGGTGAAATGAGAAGTCAAGGTCATAATCAGTCAAATTACTCCAAACAGATATCATAATCTCCTTAACCAATGATGTTCAAACAAGATCTAAACAGCAAAACTTATTTAGCTTTATCTTTTCATAACAGAACTTTATAGCTTCAGAAAATAACACACATTGGCAAAACAATTAAATGCCTTACCTAATTTGATTGAATCTGCCATTTTTTCTATGACATCCACCTTCTGCAAAGAAATATGTGTAAAACATGAACCTGTTCCAAAGCATTAAGTTTTGTATTCACATTCATTGAGGCAAAGCTGGTTTCCTATCAAATTTACAAAACTTCTCATTTAACAAAAACAACACATAAAAATCTGTGAACTACAAATCCCCATTAACCTGCTACACATGCCAGCATCGTGAGGGATGGCCAATTGCTAGTATAAGGTCAAAGTAAACAGTGGTAGTGAGCAGTGTTGGTTAGAGAGAAAACATTAAAATCCTCTTAACCTTTCCCATATCAACAATTTGAATCACTCGAATGAAGTCCAAATTAAGACAGGGTCCAGATTAAGTGAAGATAGATCATATGGATGCATTTTAGTTCATAAGAAGCAACTGTGTCAGTATCGATGTGTTGTTTCAAATGATTTGCGCTCTAGGCAATAGAGAATATTATATATTCTACCACGGCAAGTAACTTGTTTTCTATATACAAAGAAGAAAAACTACCGTGGGTTATTACCCTGATATACCAATGGAGATAAGTATGACGTCACTTTGATTGTCCGAGCACTGTTTATGAACAAAGACGAAGTCATTTGATTGTCATTGTTGTGGTGACGTCACGTTTCGCGGAAAAAATGTAGGACGTTCGGTTAATATAATTCTCATTTATAACCTTTAAATCGTGGATAACTTATAAACAAACTTGTGTTAGAATCGAAATAATCAACGTGTAAGCATTGGTTATTGCGTTAATAACCAACAGTATGTCGTTCCGATGCTTGTTATCAAACAACTCGGGCTACACTCTCGTGGTTTAATTCCTACGCATCGGAACTCCATACCGTTGGTTATTACCGCAATAACCAACGGTTACCCGTCGATTATTTCATGAACAAAGAAAAACAAGGGCTGTTTGTAAAACATGCATGCCCCCCATATGGGCTGTCAGTTGTAGTGGCAGCAATTGTGTAAATACGTTTTTGTCACTGTGACCTTGACCTTTGACCTAGTGACCTGAAAGTCAATAGGGGTCATCTGCCAGTCATGATCAATGTACCTATGAAGTTTCATGATCCTAGGCCTAATTATTCTTGAGTTATCATCAGGAAACCATTACACTGTTTTGAGTCACTGTGACCTTGACCTTTGACCTAGTGATCTGAAAATTATAAGGGGTCATTTGCCAGTCATGATCAATGTACCTATGAAGTTTCATGATCCTAGGCGTAAGCATTCTTTAGTTATCATCCGGAAACCATTTAACTATTTTGAGTCACTGTGACCTTGACCTTTGACCTAGTGACCTGAAAATCAATAGGGGTCATCTGCCAGTCATGATCAATGTTCCTATGAAGTTTCATGATCCTAGGCGTAAGCATTCTTTAGTTATCATCTGGAAACCATTTTACTGTTTCGAGTCACTGAGCCCTTGACCTTTGACCTAGTGACCTGAAAATCAATAGGGGTCATCTGCCAGTCATGATCAATGTACCTATAAAGTTTTATGATACTAGGCGTAAGCGTTCTTGAGTTATCATCCGGAAACCATCTGGTGGACAGACCGACGGACAGCCGGACAGACGGACCAACATGTGCAAAACAATATACCCCATCTTCTTCAAAGGGGGGGCATAATAAAGTCATAAGCAACAATTGTGTAGATATCCACATTTTGTATGGTGTTGCTGCTTCTGTAGATGATAGAGTTTAATCACGTTAGTCAAGTAATAGCCTATTTATCTTATTCTACATCCCATTTAGGTCATGGTAAAGTTGAGGTTGAATGATAAGGTGCACAAATACCAAACAATAAACAAACACAATACCAAATTACAAAAGACCACACACACAATATTTTAACATTTAGACTTTTATCATACAAGAAAATCATGTATTGTTCCAAAAGAGAACACAAAAAGTATTTTTACCTTAAGACTTTCATCATATGTGAATTTGGTGCGAGGATTTCGTATGGCATTCCAAACTGTGATGGGAGAAGCCTGGATGGCACCTTTTCCAAGATAACTGCAAACAGAACAAGAGCTTTTCACAGTAGTGTCAAATCCCCGCCAAAATGTGTTTTGCTTGTATGACAACATTTGTTTTAGAGAGTAGAATAATATTTGTAAAACATGGCACCTGTGTCATCTATTTATATTTCAATGATCAATTAGTTATATAGTTTTAGAGTTATGCTGTAGAGAATAAAATATATGGAAATGAAAGAAAGGGAGGTAATTAAACAAGAGGGCCTGAAAGGCCCAAAGTCGCTCACCTGAGATTCAAAGGAACTGACCTGTTCTGTGCAGCCCAAGATGTCATTAGAACAAAATGTTCTTACCAACTTTCATGACTAGTGAACACCCTGGCAGCCACGTTTTTCAACAGACCAGACCATTTTCATACACATCCAAGATATCATTTAAACAAATATACTGACAAAGTTTCATGAAGATTCATAAGTCCATATAAGGAAAAATGCCCTGCCCACTGGTGGCCATGTTTTTAAGCAACTGGAACCATTTTCGAACTTGTTCAAAATATCATTGAGACAAATCTTCTGACAAAGTTTCATGATGATCATACAATAAATACAGCTTCTAGAGTGTTAACAAGGTTTAACTTTAGCTATATAAGGAAAAATGCCACTCCCCCTTGGTGGCCATGTTTTTCCACCAACTGGAACCTTTTTCGAACTCATCCAAGATATCATTGGGACAAATCATCTGACCAAGTTTCATGATGATCGGACAATAAATGTGGCCTCTAGAGTGTTAACAAGGTTTTATAAAAGCACGATATATAGCCATATTAAGAAAAATGCCCCGCTCCCTGACGGCCATGTTTTTTAAGCAACCGAAACCATTTTAGAACTTATCCAAGATATCATTAGGACAAATCTTCTAACCAAGTTTCATAAAAATCGGAAAATAAATGTGGCTTCTAGTGTGTTAACAAGGTTTTACTATAGCCATATAAGGAAAAATGCCCCGCCCCCTGGCGGCCATGTTTTTCAACCAACCGGCATCATTTTTTAACTTGTCCAAGATATTTTTTGGATGAATCTTCTGATTAAGTCTCATGAAGATCGGACAATAAATGTGGCCTCTAAAATGTTAACAAGATTTTACTATAGCCATATAAGGAAAAATGCCCCGCCCCTTGGCAGCCATGTTTTTCAAGCAAACGTAACCATTTTCGAAATCATCCAAGATATCATTGAGACCAATCTTCTGACCAAATTTCATGAAGATTGGACAATTAATGTGGCCTCTAGAGTGTTAACAAGATTTTACTATAGCCATATAAGGAAACCGATCTGGACTTTTTTCCAACTCGTCCAAGATATCAATGAAACCAATGTTCTGACCAAGTTTACTGATGATTGGGCAAAAATTGTGACTTCTAGCGTGTTCACAAGGTTTCTCTATAGCCATATAAGGAATACTGCCCCGCCCCCTGGCGGCCATGTTTTTCAACGGACCAGAACCATTTTTGAACTCAACCAACATATCATTTAGACAAACATTTTGACAAGGTTACATGAAGATTGGGCATCAAATCTTACAGTGTTCACAAGTTTTTCCTTTTTTTTTGACACTGACCTAGTTTTTGACCCAGCAATACCCAGTTTCAAACTCAGTCTAGGTATCAATGGGACAAATGTTCTGACCAAATTTCATGAAGATCAGAAATAAATGTGGCCTCTAGAGTGTTCACAAGGCAAAATGTTGATGACGGATGACGCACGATGGACGACGGACAAAAGGGGATCACAAAAGCTCACCATGAGCACGTTGTGCTCAGGTGAGCTAAAAAAGAGACTTTAAACAGTTACTGTTCACGATCACTCTATTTTTCCTAAAACTCATCTATTCATTTTACAGTGAATACTTCAGTGTTCAAATTAAAATATTATTGTAAAATTAGATTAAGGCAGATATTAAAAATTGAAAAGCTAAAATATTTGCTATGAAATTAAATTTAATATAACTGAAAATTATAAATAAAATATTAAGAAAAACAAAATATACCGGTATATAATAAAAAAATAAAGGGAGATAATTCAAAAACTACGGCCGAAAGAGTTATGGTTCATGTTCACTGCACATCTCCTAGTTGCCATCTGTTTATATTTTTAGTTTTAAGTAAATCTCTTCAGTAGATTTAGAGTTATGCTCTGGACAAAAATTTACTTTGTAATTAAATAAAGGGAGATAATTAAAAAACTAAGGTAGATAGAGTTATGGTTCTTTGTCACTTCACTTCTCCTACTTGCCATCTGTTTATATTTCAAGTTTCAAGTAAATCCCTTCAGTAGATTTAGAGTTATGCTCCGGACAAAAATTTACTTTGAAATTAAATAAAGGGAGATAATTCAAAAACTAAGGTAGATAGAGTTGTGGTTCTTAGTCACCGCACTTCTCCTACTTGCCATCTGTTAATATTTAAAGTTTCAAGTAAATCCCTCCTGTAAATTTAGAGTTATGCACCGAACAAAAATTTACTTTGTTATTAAATAAAGGGAGATAATTAAAAAACTAAGGTAGATAGAGTTATGGTTCTTTGTCACTACACTTCTCCTAGTTGCCATCTGTTTATGTTTTAAGTTTCAAGTAAATCCCTTAAGTAGATTTAGAGTTATGCTCTGGACAAAAATTTACTTATTCGATCAATGCCTTAGCCTGTTTCAATTGCATATTAAAACATTCTAAAAAGAAACAAGAGATGTGTTTGTCAGAAACACAATGCCCCCTATTGCGCCGCTTTGAAATAATATTTCAATATATCATTTGGCAGGTTTAGAAATTATCTCCCTTTTAAAGCTTATTACTTCCCTTGGATTGTATTTTTTTACTTTTGACCTTGAAGGATGACCTTGACCTTTCACCACTCAAAATGTGCAGCTTCATGAGATATACATTCATGCCAAATATCAAGTTGCTATCTTCAATATTGCAAAAGTTATCGCAAAACTTTAACCAAGGTTAAAGTTTAGGGACAGAATGACAGACAGACAGGCCAAAAACAATATGCCCCCTATCATTCGATCCGGGGGCATAATAAGTTAAGAAAATTTATGTTTTTTTATTTTTGACCTTTGACCTTAAAGGTTGATCTTGACTTTTCACCACTCAAAATGTGCAGCTCCACGAGATACACATGCATGCCAAATATGAAGTTGCTGTGTTCAATATAAAAAAAGTTATGATAAAACTTTAACAAAGGTTAAAGTTATAGGAAAGAAAAATACTATGATCTTTGACCTTGAAGGTTAACCTTGACCTTTCACCACTAAATATGCGCAGCTGCACGAGAAGTAAGTAAGAGATTGAATGGAGAAATGAATTTTTTTATTTTATTTTGACCTTTGACCTTAAAGGATGACCTTGACCTTTCACCACTCAGAATGTGCAGCTCCATGAGATACACATGCATGCCAAATATGAAGTTGCTGTGTTCAATATTAAAAAGTTATGATAAAACTTTAACGAAGGTTAAAGTTATAGGAAAGAAAAATACAATTATATTTGACCTTTGACCTTGAAGGTTGACCTTGACCTTTCACCACTAAAAATGTACAGCTGCACGAGAAGTAAGTAAGAGATTGAAAGGAGAAATGATTTTTTTTTATAATTTTGACCTTGGACCTTGAAGGATGACCTTGACATTTCACCACTCAAAATGTGCAGCTCCACGAGATACACATGCATGCCAAATATGAAGTTGCTGTGTTCAATATTAAAAAAGTTATGATAAAACTTTAACAAAGGTTAAAGTTTTAGGATTTTTTTTTACAATATTTGACCTTTGACTTTGAAGGATGACCTTGACCTTGACTTTTCACCACTCAAAATGAGCAGCTACATGAGATACACATGCATGGTAAATATCAAGTCAGTGCTCACGCTGCTGCCAGACATTATCGCCAATGGCGATTATTTAATCCAACTGGCTATTATTTCTTAAATTGTCTAGAAAAAATGGCGATTATTTTATCCACCTTCATCAAAAATAAATTTGCTTCTACAAGTTTTCCGGCAAATGCAAAACGCCTGTAAATAGGGCCATCAAGCAGGAAAAATTGATAACAAGATTACCTGTGTACACACTCGACCCTGTGTATTGTCATACACGAGTCAATAACTTCTGCAACATTGTTGCCTAGAGCGTTTTTCTCAATCAGTGTCCGACAGAAGTGATATAATTCGGAAAAAAGTCTTTAATCTCCCAGTGCTTTACCAATTATCGGTAACTGTTAGATTTTCGTTTAAAGTCAGCGGGCGCTAATTGTCGTCTGCTTTAATGTTTCTATATAATAAAGAAGTCGATTTTGTTATTTTTCTATAATTAATGTGTTTTTGTTGTTCAAAATACTAATAAACGTTAAAAACATTCGACACTTCTCAACGGTAAGTAGTATAAAAACTTGAGTTTTGCAATGTTGCACGTTTTCGCTACTTTCTGAAAACTTAACCATTCTACGCATGTTGCAAATGTTCGCCATCTTGCAATTTTAAATTAAGTATCTTTGAGTTAAGTAAAGCACTGCAATACCACATTTAAAAATAATATTTCATATTGATTGCGTATTCGCAAGGTTACGGGGTTTAGTTTTCTCCAATTAAACGATATGCATATTTTATTCCATGTGCAAAAGAGGTATCTCGACATGTTTTCGGACAGTCGTTAGCGGAACGGTACAGATCGTCAATTTTAATTAACTTTCGGCGTTTTTTATAACATTTTTATAGAATGACGAATACAAATGCGCTGTTACGGATGGTCTGGTTGACAATATTTCGTCTTGTTCTAACCAGAACTTGCACCTAGACAGACTTTAAAAATTTAACAATTTCAAAGGACAGTTTTCTTATTTTATTAATAGTACTTTAATAAAAGTATTTATCTTTTTGTTTTAAAGTATATATGTATGTAACTGTAGCTGATGTCTGGTTTGTTAAGTTACACCCACAACCTTGATTGTATTCTTTATTGTAAAGCCATGATAATATTTTATAAGAAAATGACACTGATATTATGCTTGTTTTTAAGTATATATTTTAACTTAAATCCAATAGATACACTTCAACACCGTTATTTTGAACACCAATACTCCGGTGTCACCATTATTTCGAAGTATTTTTCCGGTCCTGATTTTGGATCTTCTTTGTTTAATGTAAAATATTATTGTTAATCCGAACTTTGTTAAACCGAAAAAATTGTTAATTTGAAGTGATTCTGTCGGTCCCAACACTATAATTCGCACCTAATCATCAACCTTTAATCTGAAGTCAAAGCTGCAAAACGCTGAGAATAATTTCACACCTTTGTCGTCTGGGCGTGGCGCGTCAAAAGCTGATAATTACACCTTTTTCGACTGCGCGTAGCCTGTTAATTTTATAATGTCGTCAAAAGCCGATAATTACTATTTATGTAGTTTTGAATTCTTTAGTAACAAATAAATGTGTCACGTTAGGTCTGAGTAAAAGTGGTCCGATGAAATTCATCTTAAATAAACTCTACCTTCAGCGAGCAAAACACGGGCGGAAGTGAGTTCTTCAATGTCCTTGACAAATTGGAGAAATATGTTACACGTGTCCAGTTTAGTGCTGCTAAGGCCAGTGTTAAGAGAGAAATCGCGTCTTATTTACAAAAAATGTTAATTCATTTCCAAAAATGTATTCATCCGTATTTACATGTATGATAATTTTTGCTATTCGTTATTTTTTATATGGTCTGATAATTTGTGCTCTTCGTTATATTTTATATGTTCGGATAATTAGTGCATATTCATGATATTTAATATGTTCTATACTTAGAGAAAAACATAAAAAGAAGAACAAGAATCGTTTTATTTCTTCGTTTGTTACAAGTAGAAATCTATTGCAATCTGACTTGTTTACGTTTTTAAGTAAAACAATTATCAATAGTAGCGTGTTACCGAATAATCCGAATTCCACAACGTTTTATTATTACAGAATCAAAGAAGTCGTCTGTCAGATGTTTTATTTCGAATTATTGTTAATCCGAAGATTTTTTAACGGTCCCGACAACTTCGAAATAACGGTGTTGAAGTGTATACATTTGATAAAACATAGATAAAATGAGATTCATTTCTTTCTTTTTGTCTTCAGTACCATTTTGCAGAAAAGTCAGCGTCTGTTTTGGCTATAATTTTTTTAAGGAAAAAATTATGGCTATTATTTTCTGAAGGCCAGTGTGAGCACTGTCAATATTGCAAAAGTTATCAAACTTTGACCAAGGTTAAAGTTTTGGGACAGAATAACAGACAGACAGGACAAAAATAATATACCCCTGATCTATCGATCCGGGGGCATAAAAAGCAGACTTTTCTACTTTTGATATACCAGTCGATTTCAAAAACTGGATACTTATTGTCTCAATAAAATATAAACATATACCGCAGAATGGAATAAATATAGGATATTTGTTGGATTCGGTGGATTATCGATTTTAATTCACGAGTGATCATAGAAAATGATATTTTCACAAGTGGCGCAGCCACGAGTGAAAATGTATATTTTCTATGATCACGAGTGAATTAAAATCGATATTCCACCGAATCCAACACATTTTATTTTTATTTTATGCTGTTTTTACCGTGTATATACATTGTCAAAGAGTTTAACTAAAGAATGTCGCTGGGGTAATGATGTCATTTCGTCAATAAAATGACGTCATTTCACAATAAACAGTGAAAATTATCGATAATTTTCACTGTTTGAAACAGTGAAATTATCAGTTTTAATTCATTGATATTTCTCTATAAACCACCGGAAAGCATAAAATAAACCACCTACATGTCCCTAATTGAGTGTGAATCTTATCTATTTTAAGCAAACACATGCTGTTCCAACACTTTCCTTTTTTGAACATTTTTTTTTATATGAGCTACACTATAAGAAAAGGGGGTTTAATGAATGTGCGTAAAGTGTCGTCCCAGATTAGCCTGTGCAGTCTGCACAGTCTAATTAGGGATGTCACTTTCCACCTAAACTGGATTTTTGCTAAGAAGAATCTTTCTATAAACATAAAATATCATAAAAGCAGAAAGTGTCATCTCTGATTAGCCCATGCAGACTGCACAGGCTAATCTGGGATGACACTTACGCACATTCATAAAACCCTTTTTCACACAGCATGGCTCATATATTTTAATTAAGAATAAGACAAACACACATATAGTGGATATAATTTGTTTCACATAAAAGTTAACTTCATGTTTTTAATGTATGTTTCTTATATCATGTCAATAGCGATGACAACTTCGAATTCCTTTGAAACTTCTAACAGGCTGAGGGAATTATAAAATGGAGGTATACATATTTCACTATTTGCCAATGAAAACATTCAAACAGCACATAAATGTACTTTCAAATTAATAACAAAGAGTTTCTTCTATGTTTAATGTCTTATTCCAGCAACACATTATTAGTTTATTTCATTGACTGTTACGCGTTCTGAGAAAATTGGGCTTAATGCATGTGCGTAAAGTGTCATCGTACAGGCTAATCAGGGACGACACTTTCCGCCTAAACATGATTTTCGGTAAGGAGGGACTTCCTTGAAACTAAAATACCATAAAGGCGGAAAGTGTCATCCCAGATTAGCCTGTGCAGACTGCACAGGCTAATCTGGGACGACACTTTAAGCACATGCATTAAGCCCAGTTTTCTCAGAACAAGGCTCTATTGTTACCAATGGGTGTTGTCTTTGATGCTGACTTTCTTCAGGATGACCACATC
The DNA here is from genome assembly GCF_020536995.1 of Dreissena polymorpha. NCBI lineage: Eukaryota > Metazoa > Mollusca > Bivalvia > Myida > Dreissenidae > Dreissena > Dreissena polymorpha. The sequence continues at coordinate 93,853,433 of NC_068357.1, forward strand.
ATTTTCCAGACCACAAAACCTACAGAAAAGACAAATACTTAGTTACTTTTCATGAGTGCATAGACATAAAGTCTGTCATCAACTATTGTTATGCAACAATTGCTAGGTTAAACTTTTTTTGCCATTATATGAGACAAACTATTATTGCCATTATACGAGACAAACTATTTTTGCCATTATATAATGTCTATAAGAGGAAACAGGCTGACACATACTAAGAGACTAACCCAGTTTACATAAGACCTGCTGTTAAAACTTGCTGATATCACTTTAGATTATTGTCCCTCCCAATTGGAAGAATGGAATCTTATATAATAGTTATGCTGAATAATAACACATTTCTTGGAATTTTAAGGGATTGTCAGATGAATGACCAATAATTATGGTTTAGGTGCAAACACTTGTTGAATTGGGAATCATTTTTTAAAAAGGGCAAATGATAATCAATACATTTAAATATTATCCCATGCACTTATTCAAACTCTATTTTGATACTGCAAAAACTACTGAGTACTGCACATTAAGTCAAAAAGGTAATAACAAAACAATCAAACTAATATAACTTTTAGCATTCAAGTGTGCATGAAAGAGCTACCTTTTTTAACATCCACACCCAACACAACTCGCTTAAAACAATATTCTATTTTTATTTTGTCTACAAGTCTTTGATAATCACACCAGTGTTTCAGCATGTCAGCGTGCAGCGTCAACAATAAACCCATGCCTAAAAAAACTCCCAGCAATTATCTACTCTTATCCATCGTGTCCATTTGGCACAGCTAGGGCAAAATGAATCACTCCTAGCTGTTTAAACGAAGCAAATTTAGCTAACTGGGGAAACTATTTTTGCCTAATTCATGCTATCGTTCAACGACAATTACAATAAAAATAACCATAATTGTGGCATAGACAAAATATTTTAATCATCAAAAAGTGATTGTTTTCTTTGGGCATAATGACAAACGGAAAGCTTACATCCAACCTCCAGAGTTCATCACTTGTTCTTGTAGAGAGGCACTCAGATCTATGTTTGAAGCTTGCAAAGCCTGCATAAAACATTAAAATATGTACAAGTTTAAGTCCCACATACATAAATGCATACATGTTTGTATTTTAGAAGAAATTATTTATAGTATGCATTTTACGTATACATGTTTGCGTTGTTTTAACACTCAACAACATTTATAAAGGTGTGTTTTAACATTATTCATGTAAACATAAATCTTCAATCTCTTTTAATCTTCTCTCTTTGAGGGATGAAGATCAAAACAGGATTTTCAAATTACATCAGTTCCAGGGCTATAGATAACAAGCGTATTTGCGTTATTACGCAATTAAAATAACCAAAAACGCAATTAAATTCAAAATAAAGCGTACAAACACGCAAATACAAATTTAATAACGTAATTCAAAAAAAAAAACCTTGCGTCACAAAACGCAATTCTAACCAACACCGGGCGTATTTTTTAGACTGGTTATTTTTGGTACAAAAATGTATCGGATAGTTAATATGCCATCCTATGAAAAAAAGAAGGCAGTCTTTCCAGCGGTTATCAATCTTTGGGGTATTATTGTAATTATTCGTAGACCTGTCAGATTTCTACTCTTATTTTCAAGGTATTCAACTTAAAATGACCCGAAAACGTGGTGCATCACTTTGAACAGCAATAACTTCATCAATTGTGCATTGATTTTCACATACTCGGTCTTATTCAATGCAAAAATGAATGAACTTTGATCAGAAATTCAGTAATTGTTTGTTGTTATGTACAGGTACCTTTTTGAATTCCATTTGTATAAATAATATAGTAACCTTAGTAGATTTTTATTCTATTATATATGTCAGTCCCTAAATTACCCAATTGAGTTACATGTAGTGAAATAAGGTCACTTCCAACAGCCTTGCTGTTGGGCTAGCACCGTGGTTAAAGTGTCTGACTACTACTGTGGAGGTGGTGGGTTCAATCCCCGGCTTGAGCTCAGTATTTTCACATTAATGGCAAAGAGGTAAAAAAGAACTGTGAATGCAGGACTGGGTCTGAGCTGTTTAATGGTTTCTGGGAGAGCCATGAGGATGCAAGACATGCTGTAGCGGGCATGTCTGGGCCTTGAAACATTAGAGGAGGAGTGTAGTGAAATAAGGTCACTTCCAACAGCCTTGCTTTAGCCTTGTGGTTAAAGTTTCTGACTACCACTGTGGAGGTTGTGGGTTCAACTCCCGGCTTGAGCTCAGTATTTTCACATTACAAGAGGGCCAAGATGACCCTAGTTCGCTCACCTGAGAGGAGTCAGTTCATTCAATCTTTATCCAATGTCAAACATGACTTAGATATTGACCAGACAAACATCCTGGTCAAGTTTCATCATAAAACTCTGGCGTAGGGAGTGTTTTTGTTTTTGTAAGATTTGAAATGGTGACCTATATTTTGAGTTGACCCCCCAAACATCAAACTTTGCTTACAAGGATTTTGAATAATATCATGAAAATTTGGACAATCTAAGGGCAATAATTATGGCATTAATTATGTGATTTTGCTCATCATCAAACTTGACTGAGATCTTTCAGCAACTTTGATGTTTACAAACCAAATGTGGACGGACGGACAGCGGACAAAGACCAATCCAAAAACCTCACCTGAGCAATCAGGTGAGCTAAAAAGTGTGTTTCACCGATCTGAGCCATTTTCCAACTTGTCCAAGAAATCAATAAAACCAATGTATTGACTAAGTTTCACGATGATTAGGCAAAAAATGTGACTTCTATAGTGTTCGATCACAAGGTTTCTCTCTATATAGTCACATAAGGAAAACTGCCCCACCCCCCTGGCAGCCATGTTTATTGACCCATCCGGACCATTTGAAAACTCATCTGAGATATATATAAAACAAATCTATTCACCAAGTTTCATGATGATTGGGCGAAAAAATGTGACTTCTAGAGTGTTCACAAGTTTTTTTTTCACTATATAAATATAAGAAAACTGCCCACCGGCAGCCATGTTATTCAACTGACCGGAACCATTTTCCAACTTAACTCTCGTATCAAGGAAACAAATGTTCTGACCAAATTTCATAAAATTTGGCAAATAATGTGACTTCTAGAGTGTTCACATATTTTCACTATATACATATAGAGAAAAATGCCCCGCCCACTGGCCGCCATGTTTTTTCACCGATCTGGACCATTTTCAAACTCGTCCGACATATCAATAAAACCAATGTTTTGAATAACTTTCATGATGATTGGGCAAAAATTGTGACTTCTAGAGTGTTTACAAGGTTTCTCTATAGCCATATAAGGAAAACTGCCCCCCCCACTGGCGGCCATGTTTTTCAATGGAACCACTTTTGAACTCAACTAACATATCATTAACAAAGACATATAGACAAAGTTACATGAAGATTGGGCATTAAATGTGACTTCAAAAGTGTTTACAAGCTTGCTTTTTTTTTTACCTAATGACCTAGTTTTTGACCCAACATGACCCAGTTTCAAACTCGATCAAAATTTGATTGGGACAAATCTTCTGACCAAGTTTCAAGAAGGTTGGACAATAAATGTGGCCTCTAGAGTGTTTACAAACAAATGTGGACGGACGGACGACGGACAAAGACCAGTCACAAAAGCTAATCTGAGCAATCAGGTGAGCTAAAAACAAGAGCTGTCACCATAGGATGACATATGCCCCCTATAAACGCTTTGATAGAAGTTAAAGCATTTTTCGAAACCTAAACACAGATTTTGAAACCTAAACGCGGACCCTAAGTTCAAGGTCAAGGTCACAGGGGTCAAAATTTGTGTGTGCATGGAAAGGCCTTGTCCATATAAACACGCATACCAAATATGAAGGTTATATCTCAAGGGACATAGAAGTTATGAGCATTTTTCGAAACCTAAACGCAGATTTCGAAACCTAAACACGGAACCTAAGTTCAAGGTCAAGGTCACAGGGGTAAAAAATTGTGTGTGTATGGAAAGGCCTTGTCCATATACACATGCATACCAAATATGAAGGTTAGATCTCAAGGGACATAGAAGTTATGAGCATTTTTCGAAACCTAAACGCAGATTTTGAAACCTAAACGCAGACCCTTAGTTCAAGGTCAAGGTCACAGGGGTAAAAAATTGTGTGCGTAAGGAAAGGCCTTGTCTATATACACATGCATACCAAATATGAAGGTTATATCTCAAGGGACATAGAAGTTATGAGCATTTTTCGAAACCTAAACTCAGATTTCGAAACCTAAACGCAGACCCTTAGTTCAAGGTCAAGGTCACAGGGGTAAAAGTTTGTGTGCGTATGGAAAGGCCTTGTCCATATACACATGCATACTTACTATGAAGGTTATATCTCAAGGGACATAGAAGTTATGAGCATTTTTCAAAACCTAAACGCAGATTTCGAAACCTAAACGCAGACCCTAAGTTCAAGGTCAAGGTCACAGGGGAAAAACAATTTGTGCGTATGGAAAGGCCTTGTCCATATACACATGCATACCAAATATGAAGGTTATATCTCAAGGGACATAGAAGTTATGAGCATTTTTTTAAACCTAAACGCAGATTTAGATGGAAAGGCCTTGTCCATATACACATGCATACCAAATATGAAGGTTATATCTCAAGGGACATAGAAGTTATGAGCATTTTTCGAAACCTAAATGCAGATTTTGAAACCTAAATGCGGACCTTTAGTTCAAGGTCAAGGTCACAGGGGTTAAAAATTGTGTGCGTATGGAAAGGCCTTGTCCATATACACATGCATTCCAAATATGAAGGTTATATCTCAAGGGACATAGAAGTTATGAGCATTTTTGGAAACCTAAACGCAGATTTTGAAACCTAAACGCGGACCCTAAATTCAAGGTTAAGGTCACAGGGGTAAAAAATTGTGTGCGTATGGAAAGGCCTTGTCCATAAACACATGCATACCAAATATGAAGGTTATATCTCAAGGGACATAGAAGTTTTGATAATTTTTTGAAACCTAAACGCAGATTTTGAAACCTAAACGCGAACCCTAAGTTCAAGGTCAAGGTCACAGGGCTAAAAAAATGTGTGCGTAAGGAAAGGTCTTGTCCATATACACATGCATGCCAAATATGAAGGTTATATCTCAAGAGACATAGAAGTTATGAGCATATTTGGAAACCTAAATGCAAAGTGTGACAGAAAGACGGACAGATGGACAGACAGACGGACGGACGGACAGTCCGATCACTATATGCCCCCTTTTCTTCGAAAGGGGGCATAAAAACATCCAACCTTGAATAACAATTAACACATAAATGAAACACAACTACACTGTATTATTATGAAAACATTAATAATCAAAGGGGAGTAACTACTGTATTCTTAAATGCAATATTTAGAAGAGTTGTCTCACATGTTACATGACCTTAATTCATGATTGTTTGCAAGCTTCTTTACTATATAAATATAAGGAAAACTGCCACGTCCCCCTGGCAACCATGTTTTTCAACAGACCGGAACCATTTTCAAACTTAACTCACGTATCTTGGAAACAAAAGTTCTGACAAAATTTCATGAAAATTGGGCAAAAAATGTGACTTCTAGAGTGTTGACATGTTTTCACTATATACATATAGAGAAAAATGCCCCGCCCACTGGTGGCCATGTTTTTTCACCGATCTGGACCATTTTCGAACTCGTCCAAGAAATCAATAAAACCAATGATTTGACCAACTTTCATGATGATTGGGCAAAAATTGTGACTTCCAGAGTGTTTACAAGGTTTCTCTATAGCCAAATAAGGAAAACTGCCCCGCTCACTGGCGGCTATGTTTTTCAACGGACCGGAATCACTTTTGAACCCAGCCAACATATCATTAAGACAAACATTTTGACAAAGTTACATGAAGATTGGGCATGAAATGTGACTTCTACAGTGTTTACAAGTTTTTTCCTTTTTTTGACCTAGTGACCTAGTTTTTGACCCGGCACGCCCCAGTTTCGAACTTGACCGAGATTTCATTGGGACGAAGCTTCTGACCAAGTTTCATGAAGATCGGACAATAAATGTGGCCTATAGAGTGTTTACGAACAAATGTTAACGGACGGACGGACGGACTGACGGACGTACGATGAACAAAGATTGGTCACAAAAGCTCACCTGAGCAATTAGGTGAGCTAATAAAAACAAGAGGGCCTGAAAGGCCCAAGGTATCCCCCGCAACATATGCTTTGTTTGAGGATGGGTGCAAATTGGACGGATGAACATAATGATAGATGGACGGACAGAGGACAATAACACAAAACTAAATGAAATCCGCCAAAGCACTTCCAAGATATGGCTCCGGACACAAAAGTGCCGGACGGACAGCCGGACGGACCGACAACACCAAAACAATATCCCTCCGCCTCTGGCGCGGGAATATATTCATACCAAGTTTCAAAGAAATCCGCCAAAGCGCTTCCAAGATATGGCTCCGGACACAAAAATGCCTATAGTAAAAAGCATTTTTTCAAGATACAAAGGGCCATAAGTCTGTTTTTAACAGATGGTGTACAATGCCATTTGGCGTGCATCATCCTCTTATGCATATATATACTCATACCAAGTTTAAATGAAATCTGCCAAAGCACTTCCAAGACATGGCTCCGGACACAAAAGTGCCTATAGTAAAAAGCATTTTTTCAAGATACAAAGGGTCATAAGTCTGTTTTTAACAGATGGTGTACAATGCCATTTGGCGTGCATCATCCTCTTATGCATATATATACTCATACCAAGTTTCAATGAAATCCGCCAAAGAACTTCCAAGATATGGCTCCGGACACTAAAAAGCATTTTTTCAAGATACAAAGGGCCATTAGTCTGTTTTTAACAGATGGTGTACAATGCCATTTGGCGTGCATCATCCTCTTATGCATATATATATACTCATACCAAGTTTAAATGAAATCCACCAAAGAACTTCCAAGATATGGCTCCGGACACAAAAGTGGCGGACGGACGGCCGGACAACGCCAAAACAATATCCCTCCGCCTCTGGCGGGGGATAAAAAGGGGGTGAAAAACCCAACTAAGCTCAAAAGTAGGGGGTTGAAATTTTTGCTAAAACTATTGAATTTACAAAAACCCAATTGTTGTCAAAAACAGGGGGTGAATTACCCAATATACCCCAAGAGTTATCTATAGCCCTGAGTACTTAAATAGTATTTGACAAAAAAAGGAACTGTGAACGCTAGTATTAAACACTGGATATAACATGCACCTCCAAGTGAACATTTTTAACAATTATTTAACCCTTTCCCACTCAGAAGCAAAGCGAAAATGGCTATGTGCAAACAGCATAAAACCAGAACAGCCTGAGAGTAGCCGCAGTCTGTTCAAATTTTATGCTGTTTGCTGTTCATTGAAATCTAAGGGTTGGAAATGACGCCTTTAAAGGGACTGTCAACCACAATGACGAAAAAAAGAAAAGTTGTAAAATACCGTATTTTTTTACAATTATTAGTTTATATTGATTAAAATATCATGACTGGTATATTAAATTACTTGAAAAAAGTTGTTAAGTTTTCATATTTTCAGTACATTCGGTAATAAATTTTACTGAGTGTCTACCAGGTAACTACCAGTTAACTATAAATAATGCCAGTAGATTGATCATCATCGTCACGTGGTAAACCCAGGAATGCATATTGTGCATGCGTAGTGATTTCTATATATGATATATATATAAAATGATCAATCTACTTGCGTTATTTATAGTGTGTATATCGTTATGTCACCTATTTTCGATGTACTTTCGATTTCACATCGCGAATTTTTTTTACCGAATATACCAAAAGTATGAACTTTTTACAAGTAATGTAATATACCAGTCGTTAAATTTTAATCAATATAAACTAATAATTGTAAAAAAATACGGTATTTTAGAACTTTTCTTTTTTCGTCATTTGTGGTTGACAGTCCCTTTAAAACTTTAATGTAGTAAGGCAGTTAATTAAATTTAACTTTTTAAAGAACTTTAAATGTGTAAAAATACGTATCCTATTGGTAAAGGGTAAAGATACCTGATCATCCCTGATGTGAACTGACTGAGGTTTTTTTGCATCATATTTCCATCATATTTGATACCTTGTTTCCCATAAGTACAACAATGTTCATGTATAACCCCCACTTACCACTGCTATCAGCTCTGCAGCTGTCTGGTTGGCACACACAACAATGTACATTTATTACCCCCACTTACCACAGCTATCAGCTCTGCAGCTGTCTGGTTGGCACACAATGTTCATGTATAACCCCCACTTACCACAGCTATCAGCTCTGCAGCTGTCTGGTTGGCACACAATGGTCATGTATAACCCCCACTTACCACTGCTATCAGCTCTGCAGCTGTCTGGTTGGCACACAATGGTCATGTATAACACCCACTTACCACTGCTATCAGCTCTGCAGCTGTCTGGTTGGCACACAACAATGTTCAGGTATAACCCCCACTTACCACAGCTATCAGCTCTGCAGCTGTCTGGTTGGCACACGATGTTCATGTATAACACCCACTTACCACAGCTATAAGCTCTGCAGCTGTCTGGTTGGCACACAACAATGTTCATGTATAACACCCACTTACCATAGCTATCAGCTCTGCAGCTGTCTGGTTGGCACACAACAATGTTCATGTATAACCCCCACTTACCACAGCTATCAGCTCTGCAGTTGTCTGGTTGGCACACAACAATGTTCATGTATAACACCCACTTACCACTGCTATCAGCTCTGCAGCTGTCTGGTTGGCACACAACAGTGTTCATGTATAACCCCCACTTACCACAGCTATCAGCTCTGCAGTTGTCTGGTTGGCACACAATGTTCATGTATAACACCCACTTACCACAGCTATCAGCTCTGCAGCTGTCTGGTTGGCACACAACAATGTTCATGTATAACACCCATTTACCACAGCTATCAACTCTGCAGCTGTCTGGTTGGCACAAAACAATGTTCATGTATAACCCCCACTTACCACAGCTATCAGCTCTGCAGCTGTCTGGTTGGCACACAACAATGTTCATGTATAACCCCCACTTACCACAGCTATCAGCTCTGCAGCTGTCTGGTTGGCGCACACAACAATGTTCATGTATAACACCCACTTACCACAGCTATCAGCTCTGCAGCTGTCTGGTTGGCACACAACAATGTTCATGTATAACACCCATTTACCACAGCTATCAGCTCTGCAGCTGTCTGGTTGGCACACAACAATGTTCATGTATAACCCCCACTTACCACTGCTATCAGCTCTGCAGCTGTCTGGTTGGCACACAACAATGTTCATGTATAACACCCACTTACCACTGCTATCAGCTCTGCAGCTGTCTGGTTGGCACACACCATGCTGTTGATGTTTTCTGAAACCAGAAATCAGATGTGTCGTGTTCTGAGGAAACTGGGCATAATGCATGTGCGTAAAGTGCTGTCCCAGATCCGCACAGGCTAATCAGGGATGACACTTTCCGCTTTGATGAAATTTTTCGTTAAAATGAAGTCTCTTCTTAGCAAAAATCCAATTTGGGCGGAAAGTGTCGTCCCTGATTAGCCTGTGCGGACTGCACAGGCTAATCTGGGATGACACTTTAGGCACATGCATTATGCTCAGTATATCAGCCAGTCTCAAGGAAAAAAGGCTTGATGCATGTGAGATGCATATGGGCCCACAAATGCATGAGCAGGCTTATCTGGAATGACCCTTTCCCCTTTTATGGAAATATTTGTTCAAATGAAGTCTTTTCTAAATGGTCATCCTATCAAGAAGATAGCCTTGGGCTCCCTTGATTGGCCTGTGCAGACTGCACAGGTTTATCTGGACCAATACCTATCACACATGCATTAAGCCCTGTTTTCCCACAGCCCAACTTATATATTTGAGGTCAGCATGCACTATGGTGCATTATAAAGACCCAGCACCCAAAGGTAAGTTAGTTTTTCAAATAAATAAATGAAGAGCTTTTAAATCATAACTGCAATTTATGATTTCGTTTTATTTGGTATTATGAGTTGGTGTTATTTGCCCTAGCAACTCTTCCAGATTTGAGAATATATGATATCAATGATATTTGTTGGTTTCAGTAGCTACGTTTGCGTGACCGATCGCCAAAATCGCCATTGGCAATTAGAATTCCTGGCTGGCTATTAAAAATAAGATTTTCATGAAAGTGGTGATTGAAAAAAAAAGACCCTATGCTTTACAAATGCACAATCTAAATGCCTGTTTTCAGGCCGTATAAATCGCCAGAAACATAGCTAAGATTACACAGATAACACCCTTACCGGAAAGGCCCCAGGGGATAATGATGACTGCCTAGGTGGATAATCCACATGGCAAATGTTTTAATTGGTCACGCTTTACACTGCGACCAGACTTTAGAACATTTGGGTTACTTGGCGATTTACATGATAACTGAATCACTGAAGCGTGCCGTGTAATGACCTATACTTTGATGGTACGATTCAACGTTATCGAATCGACCAGTACGGAATTGTCATTTAATAAGATGGGCGGAGTTATGGCATTGATATAGCCACTATAAACTAATTTCCCAAGAAACAACGATTTTGATTGGCTAAAAAAAGTAGATAAGAGTAACTTCCCTTTACGATCGCTATGCTACTTGAAAGACCGATTTAGAAAGTGAGTTGCAGATTCTTCCAACGAAAATTGAAAGTCGAAGCAACAGAAATTACCACAATTCTTTAGAAAAGAAAGAGGACAGAGTAATGTAATCTCAGGAAATGACCAAATGTTAGGTTCGCGATCGGAGGACGTCTAAAATAGTGCAGACATCGGATGCTAGCCCAAGTCAGTTATGAAATCATACCTGTCAAGTCTCACGGTTTCGCCGTGAGTCTCAAGGTTTTTGGCATGCAATGACGGTGTCATGCTGACTTAGTAATTGCTCACGCATTTCTTCAAAAACTAAAAACAAAATAAAAAAAAGTCATGTTTGGATTTTATAAAATGTTGTATAATTACTACCGAGACGGGCAGGCTGTTTTAGTGGTTTCTATCCTAAATATCACATGTACCGAAAACTGTTTAACGGTGTTAATGTATCATTATCACTACGCCGCCAGTGTCTATATAAACAAAAAAATCGGCTGCAAAATGTCAGCAAGTGGCTCACCAGCCAAGAAAAAACTTCAAGCAAAAAAAGGGCCTATTTCAGACAAAAATAGTCTTTATTTTGCTCAGGAAACAGCCCCAAAAACGCATCACTGACGATCTAGGATCCAAAAAATGTACCGGGGGCATGCCCCCATACCCCCTTAGATTTGGCTACTAATTTTTTTTCCTTAGCGCCAACCTAGAGTAGAGTATCCATTTTACTTAACACTGGATCAGAGCGAATACTATTTCAAAGTAGTCATCAAAAACCAACACATTTTCTTTGCATTTTATACTTTTTCAACATTGATTTACATTTTAAAATTAACCAGTGAATTTTGCGGGAATAACAATACCATGACGACGAAAAACAAGATCATTTTATAGTAAAATAGTCATAGTATTTACAAGATTAGATACTAAATGATTTTGGAGTAATTACTTCATGACATCAATAACACTTCAAAAAATACACAAATGTGATGGTTACCTTTTGTGCCGGACATTTGTGACTCAGTTGACGTTTGTTCAAACTGCTCATGGTCATTGACGTCTGCATCCAGCGTATGATCAATGTCCTTGACCTTTTCTTTAGTTCTTGAAATCTCTACATCCCTATTAACATTTTCATTGTCCTCGTTACTGGACACAGAACTTTCGTTTTCATCAATCTCACTCTTCATTTCATTTTTATTGACATCTTCATTTGTAGCATTTTTGATGCCATTTTGAGTATGAACATCATGAGTAACTGGAAATGTTTCATCAACTGTATTATTAGCACCGGAAGACCTGATCTGTTTCAAATTTGGCATGTCTTTCCTATCTAATGAACATGTTTTCAAGGCCTTGGATGTCTCAGACTGTTTTGCCGACAGAGCGCTCATGAAGGACGGACTCTTGTGACGCAGAATCCATGTTGATCGAATCAACTGCTGCTTGACGGAGTGCAACTTTTCACCACTGATGGGTCGTTTGACGAAAGACTCAAAGCGTTTAAACATTCTTTTCCCTGGACTCATTTCCTCAGAGGAACTATATGAGTGTGGATGGCTGGAAGCATTTGCTACTGGCATTTTTATGTTGATCAAATTTGTGGAAACACATTTTCGGTAGCGGACAAAGTCCGAGAATGAACCAAGAATCTCACTGATATACCTGGCAGTACCAGTGTGGGAATAGTTGTCACGGTAACCAACCACTGACAGAAGGCACTCTTCAACATCTGCAATTCACAAATGTGACAATTGTTGTACATCGCAATGTATACATGACACTGCCATTTAGGCAACATCATAACAATTTATCTAAAAAGAGCACTTGGGAGTTCTGGGTACGAGACTTTTCCTGTAGTTCTGGCTTCCAGCCTTATTTTTGTGGGTGGGTAGGTCTGGGACACATTTATTCAATATTAACACTTTCCTGTTTGATCGTCAAATATGTCTCATTTAGTATGCAATTGTTTATGATAAATCATAAATTACTTTCATGAATTCAATTCGTAAATAACGACAAAAACAATTTATTGCAAGTTTATATCAAAAAGGGTTTTTGAGTACATGTTTGTATGTTTAACAGTATGCTGACACTGATATATGTAGAAATATTCGGTTATCGGTAATCGTTAATAACATTTTTTATTACTAATTCATTCAAGTACATATGACAAGGTAGTTGAACCTGTTAATGCTAGTATAATTCTTTAAGTACTGGTATGATTGCAGGAACAATATTTATAAACCAATATTTATACAACACAGTTTGGCTTTACATAGAACTCTGAACTAATCCACAGGTACTTAAATTCAACATGAAATATATAAATACATAGACCTATCTTTTGAGTAAATAATACTTGCTGTTCAAATGTCTGTGACCTTGTGAGCCTAAAAGATTAACTCAATAATAATAGCCTTATCAATCCCAAAGCAATCTATTAAATGCATTTGTCTTTTTTCAAATAAATGATAATAGATACTAAATACTTATCAACTTAAAATATAACAAGGGCTGTTTGTAAAACATGCATGCCCCCCATATGGGCTGTCCGTTGTAGTGGCAGCCATTGTGTGAATACGATTTTTGTCACTGTGACCTTGACCTTTGACCTAATGACCTGAAAATCAATAGGGGTCATCTGCGGGTCACGATCAATGTACCTATGAAGTGTCATTATCCTAGGCAAAAGCGTTCTTGAGTTATCATCTGAAAATCATTTTTCTATTTCGGGTCACCGTGACCTTGACCTTTGACCTTTTGACCTCAAAATCAATAGGGGTCATCTGCAAGTCATGATCAATCTACCTATGAAGTTTCATGATCCTAGGCGTATGCGTTCTTGAGTTATCATCCGAAAACCATTTTACTATTTCGGGTCACTGTTACCTTGACCTTTGTCCTAGTGACCTCAAAATCAATAGGGGTCATCTTCAAGTCATGATCAATCTACATATGAAGTTTCATGATCCTAGGCGTATGCGTTCTTGAGTTATCATCCGGAAACCATTTTACTATTTCGGGTCACCGTGACCTTGACCTTTGACCTAGTGACCTCAACATCAATAGGGGTCATCGGCAAGTCATGATCAATCTACCCATGAAGTTTCATGATCCTAGGCGTATGCGTTCTTGAGTTATCATTCAAAAACCATTTTACTATTTCAGGTCACCGTGACCTTGACCTTTGACCTAGTGACCTCAAAATCAATAGGGGTCATCTGCGAGTCATGATCAATGTACCTATAAAGTTTCATGATCCTAGGCCCAAGCGTTCTTGAGTTATCGTCTGACAACCACCTAGTGGACGGACCGACAGACCGACCGACCGACATGAGCAAAGCAATATACCCCCTCTTCTTCGAAGGGGGGCATAAATATTTACCTGATATGCAATTTGCAATTGCAATTTTTTGGGAGTACTTAAATAATTACAAAAATTACAATACTTCAACAAAATCATAAATGTGATGAACATGGCAAAATAAGCATTGAGCCTGGAAAATAAGTACATGTGTAGTTTGCATTGTTAAATATTTACACAATACCTATTTGTTGTGTGGAATTAGCATGCTGGCTTATGACCACTATATTCAAGCCCATGATTAGCTTATTATAAAATCCCTCAGTTAATCAGTCAAGTATTCAACACCATTTGTATCATTTATACATAACAATATTGCCCTGCATCTGTCACTGAAGTTGAATGAATCTCGACAGACTAGCTTGTACACTTTTAATAGCGTTTATAGATATAGAAGAAGGACCCAACATAAAACATCATCCATGGAGCACTTTATAGCCCTGTTTTAGCATATTAAATCATTTTGTAGAAGACCAAGTCAAAACATTGTTTTAATAAAGAGATTTTTAAATAAATTAAAGTGATATTATGCGCATTTTCACTGTTGAGTTGAGCTCAAAAGAATTGACACGTCAAAAGAAATAGTTAAAATGTGGTTCTGACCAATTATCTGCAACTCATCTTGATACCAGTTGTTTATAAAAAAACAAAAAAAAACAACAAGAGGGCCATGATGGCCCTGAATCGCTCACCTGACTAACCTTGCTACATCAACTTAAATTCTATCAGACCCATATACAATCCCAATATAAAGAAGGGAAACTCCAGCTGCTGGAGTAGTATTGAATTATTATTATAAACAATAAGCAGGTCCTTTATTTGAGGCAAGTGACTGATTGCCAAAACAGTACAAAACAGAGCAATACAGCACAATACAAAACAACATAAACACAAATAAGAATAAAGCTGGGGTCACCGCCTTGAAACGGTCAATGCAAAGCATTGGGGGTTTAAACCGGTTTTGGAGCGCTCAACCTCACACTTGGCCCAGCAATATTCATAATACATGTACGTGTAAATAAAATTTAACCTCATAGCATTGTAACTAAAATTAAACAATAATAAAAGGGAATTAAAACGCATTCAATTTAATTACCATTTAATTACTCAATGGTTTTGAAGATACCAGAGCAACAGAGTTACAACTTTTTGAGGAACGATGGAATGAAACTATGAACAAGTGTTAACTACATTCCTTCTTTAATAAAAAAAGGTATAAGAATATAGCATCATGAAGTTTATATTTCAGATCATCATCGCAGAAATACAGGAAGAAGCAGCAATAATGGGTGTAAAAATTTCATATTACATTGCTTGGTTGTTTATGTACTGCTAAAAAATAAATCAAACAAGAAACGCCTGTCACAGAGAAAATAAAAATAAAATTATAAGCCAGATTTCATCAATGAATACATTCTGACAAAATTTCATTAAGACGTGATGAAAACTGTGACCTCTGTCATCTACACAAGGTTTTACTAGAATTGGCCCGGTGACCTAATTTTTGAACCCAGATTACCCATATATGATCCAAAATCAGATATTATCAAGATAAACATTCTGACCACATTCCATTAAGATCAGATGAAAACCATGACCTCTCTTGTCTACACAAGGTTTTCTATGATTTGACCTAGTGACATAGTTTTTGACCACAGATGACCCAAATACAATCCCAACCCAGATTTCATCAAGATAAACATTCTGGCAATACTTTATTAAGTTTGGATGAAAACTGTGACCTCTATTGTCTACACAAGTTTTTTTTAAACTTTGACCTAGAGACCTATTTTTTGACCCTAGATAACCCAAATTTGATCCCAACCTAGATTTTAACAAGACAAACATTCTGACCATATTTCATTAAGATCTGATGAAAACTGTGACCTCTATTGTCTACATAAGGTTTTTCTATTATTACTAGTGACCTGGTTTCTGACCCCAGATGACCCAAATACAATCCCAATCCAGATTTTATCAAGATAAACATTCTGGCTAAATTTCATAAAGATTGGATGAAAACTGTGACCTCTATTGTCTACACAAGGTTATTCTATTATTTGACCTAGTGACCTAGTTTTTTACCCCAGATGACCCAAATACAATCCCAACCCAGACTTCATCAAGATAAACATTTTGACCAAATTTCATAAGGATTGGATGAAAACTGTGACCTCTATTGTCTACACAAGGTTTTTATATTAGTTGACCTAGTGACCTAGTTTTGGACCCAAGATGACCCAAATACAATCCCAACCCATATTTCATCAATATAAACATTCTGACCAAATTTCATGAAGATTGGATGAAAACTATGACCTCTATTGTCTACACAAGGTTTTTCTATTACTTGACCTAGTGACCTAGTTTTTGACCACAGATGACCCAAATACAATCCCAACCCAGATTTCATCAAGATAAACATTCTGACCAAATTTCATAAAGATTGGATGAAAACAGTGACCTCTATTGCATACACAAGGTTTTTCTATTATTTGACCTAGTGACCTAGTTTTTGACCAGAGATGACCTAAATAGAATCCCGACCCAGATTTCATCAAGATTAACATTCTGATCAAATTTCATGAAGATTGGATGAAAACTGTGACATCTATTGTCTACACAAGGTTTTTCTATTATTTGACCTAGTGACCTAGTTTTTTACCCTGGATGACCAAAATACAATCCCAACCCAGATTTCATCTAGATTAACATTCTGACCAAATTTCATTAAGATTGGATGAAAACTGTGACCTCTACTGTCTACACAAACAAATTGTTGACGGACGCACGCACGGACGCACAACGGACACCAGACTTCACACGGTCACTTCGTGACAGGTTAGCTAAAAATATTATATTCGATATTTTACGACTGTCCCAGTCCTCTAAGCTGAGCTGAGCTGTCTTTTTATTAGGATTGGAGTTAGTGTTTGTGTGTCGTATGAATAGAATCGTTGCAGGAAGTTAACATGATCCTTCAAACAAAATGGTGTCTTTGTGTCGTATGAATGAATCTGGACTAAAACTAAATTTAGATGCACACCGTACATTCATGATCAGTTGTCACACAAAAGTACGGTTGATATTCAAATGCATTATTTCTCTCTTTCAGGGATATTGTTTTAGTATGTTGATGCTGCATTAACAAATATAAGTGTACATGAATTGAAAACACCAAACATAAACCATGGTTGCGATAGACACCCATAAATATAGCATAATTATACTGTTAAATGCACATAATATCACTTAAGTGGCTTGAAACAGAATGATCTTCAAATTTTTAATTACAACCATAAAGATAACTATTTAACCCACTGGTGATCATGTTTTTGAAAAAAAAATGATATTTAAAATTTAAAATTATGATAAGCAAAGGACAAAATATGTTTATTTATATAAAAATCTATCAATCAATTTAGTTAAGAAGTACATTTAAGATTCCCCAAAAAGTCACAATAGCAAAATGTCCCTTTTTTTATAATGCAGCAAACTTTTTAGTTAATCATAACAATGTGGAGGAACTTGGAAGATACAAAAATTGAGACTGTTGAACATGGGACCGCCAGATCATAAGTTGGCCATAATAACCATAGGGTCATACCTTGGACAGGCTGAGCTAGAAAGAAGAGCCACTCTTGCTCCCGTTCGCACATCTGCAGGTGCCAGCACACCCCATTGTCCTCTTTATGCCAGTACCTGCATGAATTATATCAATATAAATACCATGGCATAAACATCTGCAGGTAACAGAATACCGTAAGGGCCATCCTGGTTACACATTAAAATCCTGAGGGCGACAATGCAATAGTACAATGGCCACAATGCGATAGTACGATGGAGACAATGTGACAGTACCATGACCACAATGCGACAGTGCGACAATACGATGGCGACAGTGAGATAGTACGATGGCGACAATGTGATAATATGATGATGACAGTACGACAACGCGATAGTCCATCGTACTATCGCGTTAGTGTACTGTCATCATCGTATTATCGGATTGTCGCCATCGTGCTATCGCGTTATCATACTGTCATCATCCTACTGTCACATTGTCGCCATCGTACTATTGCACTGTCTCCATCGTATAGTCGCACTGTCGTATTGTCGTTATCGTACTGTCGCATTGTCATCTATCGCCTTCCGATACACATGCACACATCGTATTTGTTCCTAGATGGAGCCACTTTTAAAAATACTTTACAGTTTGACATACCTTACATCAATACCCATTCTACAACTTAATAAAAATTTGATTTCATTATAACTGTAACCTCTTTCAAAGTACATCTTTATAAAGTCATCTTTTTTGTTCCTGCAATAAGAATAGTTTATGTACCGGAAGGCGAAAGGCGACAATGCGATGTATGATGTACGATGGCGACAATGCAAAAGTGCGATAAAACGATGACGACAGTGCGACAATATGATGTCGACAGTGTGATAGTACGATTGCGACAATGCCACAGTACAATGACAACAATGCGACAGTGCGACAATACAATGGCAACAGTGCGATAGTACGATCGCAACAGTGCGATAATACAATGACGAAAGTACAATTACTATCACAATGTCGTCATCGTACTATCGCGTTGTCGCCATCGTACTATTGGATGTTGCCATCGTACTATCGCACTATCGCCCTCTAGATTTTAATGTGTAACCACGATGGCCCTAACGCTATTCTGTAGCAGGTGCCAACACACCCCGTTGTCTTCCTTATGTCAGTCCCTGCAGAAATGATGTCAAAATCCATTTTATTCTACTTTCTACATTTTCATCATATTTAATTAGTTTATCTAGGTGACATGCAGACCACACATTTAGTCATTATATCACAAACTATTTCACAAGAGTTAATAACCAGTCAGTAAATAATTGTAGATATTGTGTCTTTCAAATCTGCACTTAATGGTGTTGAATGCAAATTTCAAGTATCAAATAAATTATTTCCGAAATGTGGAAGAAGTTCTCTCCATAAAATTATAACATTTTATGTGGAATGACTGAACAAACGACAAAACAGACAGACAGAATGACTCCAATATAGCCCCTTTTTAATTTGGTTGTTGGGGTATAATAAAACATCACTACTAATTTTTTGTTGATTGCATTCTGTTCAACATATATCTTTCAAAGGACATGAATCAAGAGGGACCTACCTCGTGTGTTCTTTTTTAACAGTCTGTAACTCTCCTCCCGCACAAAACAGGCTGCTTAATATCCCAGATTTTTCGGGTATCGTTTCTTCCACCACAACATCATGTTGCACAGGAAGATTACCCATCATGCCCCGTGACCTTGCAACCAGGTCATCCTCTGAAGGTTTCGATGTTATGCTCGTGGCAAGGCAGCCTGGTTTCCAACTGGACGATTTTGAAATGTCTTTCAAAATTTGAAGAACCATCTGTAAATTCAAATGATTTGTTAATAAGAAATATTGTATTTTATACATTATCCTATTTCAGTACATCCTAACAGTATTACTGTATTTTGAACAAATAATTCAGGAATTTTAATCCTTGCTTACTATTTAAAGACTTGCATACTTACACATTTCCTGGAGAAGTTTAATAAAATATGGTACTAAATGACAACATGTTTAAGAATTTTTTATCACATAAATTTAAATACAATTAATACAGTATATGAAATATAACTAGTACTTGTAAGTGTATTATAGCTCTGACTATTTCATTAAAAGTCTAGCTTTACGCTTTACCACTCAGAAGCAAAGCGAAAATGGCTACATGTATGTGCAAACAGCATAAAACCAGAACAGCCTGCGAGTAACTCGCAGTCTGTTCAAGTTTTATGCTGTTTGCTGCACATCAGCATCTAAGGGTTGGAAATGAACCCCTAAATTAAATGTAACTTTCTAAGCGACAAGTGCGTAAAAATATGTATCTAAATGGTAAAGGGTTAACAAACATGTCTCAACAACTACCTGAGAAGACACCCTGACTTTTCTGAAGCTGGCAAACATGTGGAAGCTGGCACTCTGGTTATCTGGAGACGTCTCCTGTATCCAGATCCGAAAGCCATTCATCAGGGAGTACAGCTTCCAGCCTGTGTGGACACTGATTGGAAATGGCTGGAAAACATGTGCAGTTTTATAAATGAGTCGTGTTCTGAGAAAACTGGGCATAATGCATGTGCGTAAAGTGTTTGTCCCAGAATAGGCCCTGCAGTCCGCACAGGCTAATCAGGGACGACACTATCCCTGAATTGGATTTTTGCAAAGAAGAGACTTCATTTAAACGACAAATGTCATACAAGAGGGCCTGAAAGGCCCAAAGTCGCTCACCTGAGATTCAAAGGAACTGACCTGTTCTGTGCAGCCCAAGATGTCATTAGAACAATATGTTCTTACCAACTTTCATGACTAGTGAACACCTTGGCAGCCACGTTTTTCAACAGACCAGAACCATTTTCATACACATCCAAGATATCATTTAAACAAATATACTGACAAAGTTTCATGAAGATTCATAAGTCCATGTAAGAAAAAATGCCCCGCCCACTGGTGGCCATGTTTTTCAAGCAACTGGAACCACTTTCGAACTTGTCCAAAATATCATTGGGACAAATCTTCTGACAACGTTTCATGATGATCGGACAATAAATTTGGCCTCTAGAGTGTTTACAAGGTTTTACTAAAGCATGATATATAGCCATATTAGGAAAAATGCCCCGCCCCTGGTGGCCATGTTTTTTAAGCAACTGAAACCATTTTCGAACTCATCCAAGATATCATTAGGACAAATCTTCTGACCAAGTTTCATGAAGATCGGAAAATAAATGTGGCCTCTAGAGTGTAAACAAGGTTTTACTAAAGCCATATAAGGAAAAATGCCCCGCCCCCTGGCAGCCATGTTTTTTCACCGATCTGGACCATTTTCGAACTCGTCCGAGATATCAATGGAACCAATGTTTTGACCAAGTTTCATGATGATTGGGTAAAAATTGTGACTTCTTGAGTGTTCACAAGGTTTCTCTATAGCCATATTAGGAATACTGCCCCGCCCCCTCGCAGCCATGTTTTTCAACGGACCGGAACCATTTTTGAACTCAACCAACATATCATTTAGACAAACATTTTGACAAAGTTACATGAAGATTGGGCATCAAATGTGACTTAACAGTGTTCACAAGGTTTTTCTTTTTTTGACCTAGTTTTTGACCCAGCATGACCCAGTTTCGAACTCAGTCGAGGTATCAATGGGACAAATGTTCTGACCAAATTTCATGAAGATCAGACAATAAATGTGGCCTCTAAAGTGTTCAAGGCAAACTGTTGATGACAGACGACGCACGATGGACAAAAAGCGATCACAAAAGCTCACCATGAGCATGTTGTGCTCAGGTGAACTAAAAAGCGGAAAGTGCCGTCCCTGATTAGCCTGAGTAGATTGCACAGGCTAATCTGGGACGACACTTTACGCACATGCATTATGCCCAGTTTTATAAGAACACGACTCAAATAAGTGTAATTGAGCCACGCTCTGGGAAAATAGGGCTCAATGCATGTGCATGAAATGTCGTCCTAGATTAGCCGGTGCAAAAGCACAGTTAAATCAGAGACTACACTTTCAGCCTAAACAGGTTTTTCTATAAGGAGAGGCTTCCTTATGAAAAACAACATCAACACGAGTAGAAAGTGTTGTTCCTAATTATCTGCGCAAACTGCACAGTCTTATCTGTGACAACACATTGAACACATGCATAAAACCAGAGAAAGTCTCAATAACATATATTACTAATGTTTACCATGATATTTGTCAATTTGTAGTATTTTAACCCTTTGCATGCTGGGAAATTGGTCGTCTGCTAAAATGTCGTCTGCTGAATTTCTAAAATTAGCATTTTCTTTGATTTTTTTCAAATAATACTATCAGAATAGCAAACAGTTCGGATCCTGATGAGACGCTACGTTCTGTGGCGTCTCATCTGGATCCAAACTGTTTGCAAATTCCTTCAAAATTCGGTTCCAGCACTGAAAGGGTCAACCATGAGAATATTCTCACTCCTTTCCCAAGGATTACATACCTTGTTGTTTCGTAGGAATGACAGCACTTCCAAGGTAGACATGTGAGCCTTTTTCTGTAAACATAAAGACAGAGTACGATCCTTTTGTTTGAGTGATCTCTTTTGATCTAAGACTAATGGGTGCATGTTTGCCATTATTATTTGAAACAAGCAATTTCCATATAAATTGTAGCGGGCCACCAGGGTTCCCAGCTTTTTGTATGAACAAAATTCATTGATTATTCCCTGATTGTTCCCTGATGGAAAATAAAAATTCAAGGATCATAATTTCGACTTATTTCTTGATTTAAACACCCTCAATAAATAGCAGTTGCAGACAATAACATATATTATATTAATGTAATTTTAAAGCCTTCAATCTCCCCTCACAGCCATCCTTTCCTCGCCTTTTCATTTATTTTCATTTAATGTTTGTTTTGCAACAATAATTGGATTCCCAGGAACATATTGTTAAGTAATTAATTAGTGATATTATAACATATAAAAAAACAACAACAAGAGATGTGTTTGTCAGAAACACAATGCACCCTAATGCGCCGCTTTGAACTTCTATTTTGATTTGACCTTTGATCTTGAATGATGACCTTTACCTTTTACCACTCAAAATGTGCAGCTCCATGAGATACACATGCATGCCATATATCAAGTTACTATCATCAATTTTGAAAAAGTTATGACCAAGGTTAAAGTTTTGGGACACTTACAATGACAGACAGACACATACAATGACGGACAGACAGGCATGCCAAAAACAATATACCCCCAATCATTTGATCCGGGGGCATAAAAATTAGTGTTATTTAATGTGTTATCATCCTGATTTAATTTTTGTATGCAGAGACAATAAGCATGGAGATCTAATTGATACTAGAGCCATTTTCCTCTTGTGACGCCATGTTGTTAGTCTGGGAGACATACGGTGTAACAGGAGGCAAATGCTAGCTCTGGAGGCAAGGGGCGCTAGTCCCTTTGGGCTTTATAGTTTGTTACACATTACAAGGCTATAATTATACATCTATTCCTCTGCATGACCATGGTGGCTTTGTAGTATACATGTAGCTTAGTGTACTATTAGTAAATACCTACTTCTTTTTCCCTTTCTCTCTCTTTATGTAGCAGCTGTGATGCTCCTATATATTTATAGGTGCATCACAGCTGCATTATTAACAGAGAGAAAGAAGTAGGTACTTACTAATAGTACACTAAGCTACATGTATACAACAAAGCCACTATAGCCATGCAGAGGAATCGATTTGCTGTTTTAATTGTATGGACTTTTCGACACAAGTTTGACCAAATAAATTCCCTGAATTTTCCCTGATTTCAGGAACTTTTCCCAATTTCCCTGACTGGAAAAAGGGAAAGTCTTTTTCCAGGTTTTCCCTTATTTCCAGGTTAGCTGGGAACCTGTAGCCATGAGGCATGGGGTCTTGCACTCAACAATGCGATATAATCTATCATAGATCATGTAAAACCCACTGAATTGTTAATAATTTGAAACAATTGCCAGCTTTGTGTTTTTTACAGAAAGATATATAATTTTGTGCATGGTCTTATGCATTAAGGACTAATCGGAGTGCCAGAAGGAAATCCTACCATCCAGTTTGTTGACTACGGATCAATCCTGGGCTTCCTAGTTTAAACCTATTTATTTTAGCTTGATTGCATCGAAAGCCTTAGGCTTATATAAACGCTCTCAAGTCCGTTTCCTGGGCCTAGAACCAGTACTTGGTGTCTTTGGGGGAGATCTAAAGAACGCTCCCACTATGGGGATCGAGAGTCCGTTTCCTGGGCCTAGAACCAGTACTTGGTGTCTTTGAGGGAGATCTAAAGAATGCTCCCACTATGGGGATCGAACCCATGACCTCCCGGTATGCAGGCAGACACCTTATCCATTACATCACTGCGACCTGTTAAAAAAAATTCCTCAAAACTTTTCGAATGGTACTGGTCAAATTGGGAAAAGTTTTGTTTTCAGCGAAATTGGGAATTTCTTCAAAGATGTACAAACCATAAGTATTGATAAGAATTTATTAACTATAGATCAACTGAAAGCTTTTTATGATTTATTTACATGTTTTAATGTCAATCAGGTTTTAAAAATTAATATTTCCTGACTTCATAGATTTTAAAGTTAAGTTGTATTCCACATGTATCAATGTGCATCAGAGAAACAGGTTTGCAACATTCCTTTACGTTACTGAGTAAGTACTTTCGACATCTTTACGCAAAATAAATATATCCAGAGACTTTTTAATTAGCCATTCTTTAATACAAACATGTGTAAAATAATGACTTCTTTTATTCTTGGATTTAATTGTACTGTCACTTCAGTTATCTTTATTAAAAAAATTGTGGAGAGCAAAATTGATTACATTTCTCATCAATTGGAAAAAGCAAACCATGAACACTCTTTGATGACAATCACAATGTCTGCCAAGTAATTATTAACAACTTCGCACCATATCATTAAACATTTACTTTCTCATTTAGTGAACATGAGTGAAAATGTAATCATTTGACATCAATCAATCTTTCCTCTTTTCATGCCATTAATCCATCAATTAATGTGCATCTTGATAAACAACAATAATTTGACAATGATGAATCTTATCCGAGGTTGCCTGTTAAACTACATTGCAAATGTAAATAGAGCTGTCTTGTAACTCAACCTCATTTAATTGGAAAAGAGAAACAATGGGATGCGGTACTTAAATACATGTAACATTTCTTTCTTCACTTATTTTCTTCTCCTTTTGGGGATTTTGTTTCTTCAAATATAGACAAATGACCAAAACTCCAGTGATTTTTTTTGCTGTTTTTTGTTACAGCCTGTGCCTTTTGGATTGGGAAAATTAGCGCGATAAACCATGAAATTGGGAAAAACAGCGCAATAAACCATGAAATTGGGAAACATTAAAAATATGATAATAAGAACAGAATTAAAATTATTAAAGAATGTTTGACAGCATTTTTATATTATAAAGTGCTTATTTAATGTGTTCTTACAATGAAGACAATGTTAAGTTAATATCCTTCCACATGCATATTGAACTTGCAATAATCTATATAGATTCTTAAATATACCATTTAATCATAACCTCTTCAACAGTAAGAATTTAGTTCAGTATTTTAAAAAAATTAAATATCATATGGTGAAAACATTAACAAATATTGATAAAAAAACGCTTTAGTGGTCTTGCTATGTCAATGATGTATTAAATGGAGTTAAAATAATTTATTTCATTTCTTTACCTTTCAACATCTTGCACTTGACATCCTCCGTTCAATGCTATTTCAGTAAACTGTAAAGCGTGACAAACATAATAAAGCAGAATATGCATATTAATCTGATTATACACAGATCCACTTACATATAAATCATATCATGTTTGTCTCTTTCCATTTTCGAACAATACTCATCTTAAATGCATTAACTTTGTGAGTACCGGTAGACTAACTCCAATTTCCTAACACTGATTTCCGTTATGCACATTCACTGTGAAGATTTCAAATAAATATTTGTTGTTTTTATCTCAAACATTGTATTTTGCGTTAATGGACACACACAATAAATTATTCCGTAATAACCATATGATATCTGTTGTTAATTTGAATGCTATTTATCATTTTCTCCGCTCATCTCAAATTTCTCGTCTGCTTGCTGCCATCTTGAACGTGTGTAAAAACAGGCGTTTACAATCGGGATACATCGACTATCGTCGGTATCCTCCGCATTATAGAGAGAGATGTGGATAGCAACGTAAAATCGTATTCATCTAAATTCGCGAACAATACGTAAGTCAGTTGTCGTTCAGCGACGACTCGACAAGCTCAATCGGCACCCGTTCGAAATTATTGCAAAATTACATTGTAATCTTATTGGCTTTATTGGGAAAAATTTGTCTTTTTTGGGGAAATTTTAATCAAATTTTTGGGAAAAAAACGTCTTTTTTTGCAATTGGGAAGCAGCTGAATATCGGCTGTAATTATGGGCAAAATAAATCACTGAACTCAGATAGGGAATGGTCCAGTTTTATGGTACCAATATCATATAGTGAAACACGCTAGAATGGCCTTAGTTCAGAAGTGCTCCAGGCAATCTGGCTGGTAATCCTGTTTGGCTGAGATTGTATACCCACAAATATATTGACCAAGTTGAGGACAACATTAAAACATGTTAAGTTTAAGGGCAGACAAGTTCAATTCTGCCAATTTTTTATAATTCAAGGGCCAGAGGTGCTTGGTGTGATCTGGGTGATTATTGAACTTGGCTTAGAACTAAAGAGCAGTCACGGTTAATTTGTAATCTTATTTTTAAAGCTGAACGGTTAATTTTGCTATTTTTTTTAATTCAATAGCTTCAACTCAGAAGTGCTTCAACTTATCTTGTTATCCATGCAACTTCACCAAGCTATTATGCCCATAAAATGTTCACTAAGTTTTATGATGATCTGATTTAAACTGCAGTTCATGAGCAGACTCTCTACTCCTTGACACAGACTGCCCTAAATAGGTTTTCCTAGAAAACGCCCCTTTTTTGGAAACAGGTGTATGCGAATTGTGGCTTTTAAATATGTAAATATTGATTTCATGAGTCTCGATATGGCAAAACAAGGTTAAATGCATGTGCAAAAAGTGTTGTCCCAAACAGGCTTATCAGAGATGAGTGACACTTTCCGCCTAAACTGGCTTTTCATTCAGAAGAGACTCCTTTTAACTCTTTGCATGCTGGGAAATTTGTCGTCTGCTAAAATGTCATCTGCAGAATATCTAAAATTAGCATTTTCTTCGATTTTTTTCAAAGAATACTATCAGAATAGCAAACAGTTTGGATCCTGATGAGACGCCACGTCTGGCATCTCATCTGGATCCAAACTGTTTGCAAAGGCCTTCAAAATTCGGTTCCAGCACTGAAAGAGTTATACAAAAAACTGCCTGCATGTTCTGGGAGAACGGCAAGTGCTTCATTTTGAAGAAAGTATTTTTGAAATATCAAAACAAAAAGGAATACATGACTATCTTTCCAGTGGTTATATATTGAAAGTAAATTCAACAGTTATCGTGCAAGGAAACAAATGACTATCTGACCTCATAATTGATACAGGTATCACTTCCTGGTCTTGACTGATTAATGATAACCTCCAGATAACATGTAGTATTCTGCATTTAGTGTATA
The DNA here is from genome assembly GCF_020536995.1 of Dreissena polymorpha. Taxonomy (NCBI): domain Eukaryota; kingdom Metazoa; phylum Mollusca; class Bivalvia; order Myida; family Dreissenidae; genus Dreissena; species Dreissena polymorpha. The sequence goes on from NC_068357.1 coordinate 93,880,672, forward strand.
TCACTTCACCTATTTTGAATAATTACCGGCTTTTATATAGAACTACCGTGAAACTTGCCTTTAAAAAAAACTGTAAAAAAAAGAGAATATAGATAAAAACAGAAAAAAATTGTGATTGTTAATCACATTAGATTCTTTTTAAATAAGAAATTGAAAGACAAATAAATGAAGCCTGCTCAATTGAAGAACATGAACTAAAACCTCAAGCACACAGGTTGGGTTTTAATAAGGGATTTCTTTTGAGTAGGAGCTAGCGTGCTATTTATAAACCCCACCTGGAGGTCACATTTCCTTGCAACAAAATCTGTAAACATCGTAATTGTTTAACTATATTACCGGTACTGGCCTTTTAAAGAATTGCTGCTGTCAACTTCAAGAAAACAAGCGACTGTAAGAATTTAAAGAAACAAATTGCAGGGGTTTTTCAGCACTGTCTGCGCCTCCGGAAAACGGAGGCATTCCCAAAGCAAACGGACCCGATCCCAAAACGAAATTATAAAATTTTTTTTTATTTTTTTTTAGAAAGAAATGTCTTATGACTTATGATCATTAGATTATGAGAAAGAAGTGTCTTATGACTTATGATTATTAGATTATTATTAATCTGCTCTGCCCCCCATAACCACACAAACCAAACTTACTTATCTGATGCTTACTCTTTGTACCTGCATTGAAGGTCTAGACCTGAATGACAAAACATTGGAGGAGCTGTGTGATGCTTTCAAAAACAGAAAGCAGAGAAACATTATGCTGTAACTTGTGTGACTAACCAGTGTTTGTTTTGGTAAAAAATATCTGCTATAAGTTTTTTACTGTACAGTTCTTATCTCAGATTGTAACTGAAACTGATAGACAAAATTGCAGTACTTGAATAAACGTTGAACATGCCCAACATTGCATGTGTTTATATAAAAAAGACAAAATAACAAATAAAAACAAGTTTATTTGGTAAACCACTGATAAAAAATTCCCAATTTGGTCAGACTACTTTTCCCAAAATAGGCAGAAAAACCCCTGAATTGTGTTTCAGCGTAATTATACACGTACTAAAAAGAATGTCCAGTCAATACATGTACTGCTGTTCGATAAGTACTCGCTAACCAGTACTGATACAGGCCTTGAACACAAAATGGTTTACATTTGTGGCAAGTCATTGAACAATTGTTTAATGAATGACGAGGTCTGTCACAATACAAAACACAAGTCTTAAGCCTATTTTTAAGTGTGACCTTGACCTTTGAGCTTGCGAGACAGGTCTTTAATGCGATATGCCATCTCTTGATAGTGAACACTTATGGCAAATTATTTTAAAATTGACTGATGAATGTGGCCAAAAAGATATTTAAATCAATGAAATGCATTATTAAGCGCGAACAAACTGTTAAAAGCCCCGATTACAGTGATCTGAGTTGCAGAACATGTTTTCATTTAACTGTGAACACTGTTGGTATTTACTTGGAAAGATTTGGTACATGTACGCATGCCCAGGAACATTTAAAAAAATGTTAAGACAAATACGACATAATTTTTACTGCTCATATTCTGTTAAGCTGTCTTTTATTTTCCAATTGTAATTCTATGAAATGAATAAATTTCTGCTCTTTAATTGTTTACCGGACATTATGACCAGCAACATAGCATTTTCAATCAGACCTGTATTAAAATGGTCGGTCAGGTCGGATGATTAGGCACTATTGGGAATGTATGCATAATGGTGGATTTTTTTAATTGTATGATGTATGACAAAGTTACAGTCAAGGCATGTTGTTATCCCCACGCTTTTCGGAGAAAAAGTAGGGATATTGTGGTTATCTCCGTCTTCCGTCCATCCGTCCTGGCCACTATCTCCTCCTACACTATAAGCACTAGAACCTTGAAACTTACACACATGGTAGCTATGAGCATATGTGCGACCCTGCACTATTTGGAATTTTGATGTGACCCCTGGGTCAAAAGTTATGGGGGTTGGTGTGGAGCAGGGTCAGCGATTTTCACTCATTTTTAATGTTATTTTACATGAACTTCTTCATTTCTACACTGATTTACTTCCAATTGATACTGAACATCTCTTATGACAATACGGTCAATCTCAACTATGCATGGCCCCATTACCAACCCTGGGGCACCCCGCCCACATCGACCACGCCCACACAAAATTGCCTTTTACTATAACTTCTTCATTTTTACACCGATTTACTTCAAATTGACACTGAACATCTCTTATGATAATACGGTAAATCTCAACTATGCATGGCCCCATTACCAACCCTGGGGCGCCCCCTGGGTCAAACATGCGGCATGGGGATACGCATCGGCCTCTGCCGTGCCATTTCTAGTATTACAATTAAATTTGACCATTGACCTAACAGTTTGAAATTTTCATTTGAGGTGGGGACAACTGTTTCACCCAGAATGTGGTATCCTCATGGATATTTGTGGCACGTTAATTTTAAGATTAAATGACAAACAATAAATTTCCTTTCACACAAGTAGGGAAACAAGTGTTACATGCAAAAGTTGGATCCCCTTAATATTTGTGGGATGTTTATTATCCCCACGCTTTTTGAAAAGCGTGGGGATATTGTGGTTATCTCCGCCGTCTGTCCGTTCGTCCGTCCTGGCCACTATCTCCTCCTACACTATAAGCACTAGAACCTTGAAACTTACACACATGGTAGCTATAAGCATATGTGCGACCCTGCACTATTTGGAATTTTGATCTGACCCCTGGGTCAAAAGGTATGGGGGTTGGGGTTGGGCCAGGTCAGAGATTTTTCACTCATTTTTTTATGTTATTTTACATTAACTTCTTCATTTCTACACCCATTTACTTTGAATTGATACTGAACATCTCTTATGACAATACGGTCAATCTCAACTATGCATGGCCCCATTACCAACCCTGGGGCGCCCCGCCCTCATAGACCACGCCCACCCAAAATTGCCTTCAGTGCTCTCCACAGGCAATTTAACGGTCCCTCAGCAGGTCGCTTGAATTTCGAAATCAAGAGTATCCGGGGCGCCTGAAATTTTCCGATCAGTGTATTCTGACAGTTATTGCAGCTTAAGATCAAAGCGATATCGACTTCGCCGAAAATTTTGAAAGCCGATTTACGATCCTTTGTCCCTTTACCCAACTAAAGCTTGCCTAAAGGCGGAGCGGCGCTGTATTAGAAAATCAATATTGGCCAATTGGCACACTTTGTATGAGCGTCAGCAGTAGGCAGGCAATACCTGCAGTTAAATCATGCAGACGACTCGTGACGTTCATGTAATTGCCACAGAAATCTTAGCCAGTTACTTAGAAGACTAATGATGGCAACCGGCCGTAATCCTTGTGGACAACGTGAATTTCATGCATAATTCTGTCAAAACATTTAATCGACTCCTAAAGTGTTTAAACAAATTTTCGTTGAATTCATAACGCAACTGTTAATATTTGTTGAAATCTAAAATGGGAATAATTAAATTTGTAATCCGAAACCCATTCCCGTAAGTCGATTAACGCGTTTTTAATCCGAAACATACTTAATCCCAAACACACTTCCGAATGTAAATGTTACCACAACGTTGAAATATTCTTGCTTCAAACTAGCAGGGCAAATTTATTTTGTGTCGAATCTTTTTCTCAATTAAAAAGAACGCGGAAATTATGCAGCATGTACAACGTTGCGTCATTTGCATATAAAGCGTGCGTGTATTGAGCGTTTTAACAAGCACACAACACGTCAGCGGATGACACTAGTTCAGAGGCAATATTTCATCAAATCTATAAATAGTCACTTAAAATTTATTTGATACTATAGAAAAATGGCAAGGTTTGTGTTGAAGAAATAATTGAGAGCTTTTATCGTAAATATTTACCAGAAAGTGATCTATAAAAACGGAATAAACAGGATTTATATCGGTTAATATATAAATCCCTTTCAGTTATAGTCAGAATTGATTGCTCGGGAGTAACACGTAGACATAAATAGAAATTTGAAAAGTAGTAAGTATAAAGTAATAGAGTCGGGTTGAAACAGATGTATTGGGGAATCGTTCGAGTCGGGATTTTAATATCTATGCTGGAAAGTTTTAAAACAATTAAAAAATATATATATATATTTATATGACTTGGGGATTTTCTTGAAGAGTCATAGCGCATCGAATGACGTCTTTTGAAGCTGTTTTTCTTTGGGTTATAACGCACCACAGAATGTCAATTGACATGTTAAATTATAAAAAAATCAACGTCGGGCGGGGACACCCCTCCCGAACCACCCCTATCAGCCCCGGGGCACCTGGCAAAAATCCTGTGGAAAGCACTTACTATAACTTCTTCATTTCTACACCCATTTATTAATACTTCAAATTGATACTGAACATCTCCTATGACAATACGGTCAATCTCAACTATGTATGGCCCCATTACCAACCCTGGGTAGTTGCAATAATTCAACTCTCAGCTTTATAACCCAATGGTTTGCTGAGAGTTGCAATGCACTCTCTCTTGTCCATGGGTGCAAAATATTATCAACAATGCAAGGGTTAAGGAACACTGAAACTGCAAGAACTTATTACAAGTTTACCTGTCTAAACCACAAACTCATCCAAATGGTACCATTAAAGCAAAAAATAATTGCTTTTTATTGACTTAGTTTTTCTTTCATACGCTGTATCCGCCATATTGGAAAATTGACCCAATATTGGTAAGGTCGCAGTACACCAATATTTTGCACGTCGGGTTATGTGATGGAGCCTATTAAAGTCGATAACAATGTGGTTTTCTATACAGAAAACACTGTTTCAAATTTAACATAAACATGTCAGCGAGAAATGTGTGTTGAAACATCGTCGTGTTTTTATAGGGTGCATGCAAAGGATAACATCTGTAGGTTGCCATTCAGGTTAATTTAACATGTTTTTGAAGTTTATTCATTATTTTCCTCAATTTGTCTGGAACAACATCTGTTTAGTGAAGCGCATAGATTCCGTGCCCTGAACTGCACCCATGTTTAAGAAGGGGTGCATATGGACTCCCAGAGGCGCCATAGCAAAAATTATCAAAGGCTCTGGGAGTCTGTTTATATGGACTACAACCCTGGGGCGCCCCCGCCCACCCAAAATTGCCTTTTACTATCACTTCTTCATTTCAACACCAATTTACTTCAAATTGATACCGAACATCTCTTATGACAATACGGTCAATCTCAATTATGCACGGCCCCATTACCAACCCTGGGGCGCCCTCGCCCACATAGACCACGCCCACCCAAAATTGCCTTTTACTATAAATTCTTCATTTCTACACCGACTTACTTCAAATTGATACTGAACATATCTTATGACAATACGGTCAATCTCAACTATGCATGGTCCCATTATCAAACCTGGGGCGCCCCCTGGGTCAAACATGCGGTGTGGGGATACGTGTCGGCCTCTGCCACGCCATTTCTAGTTTGAAGATTGCATGCGGAACGAAAAAATTGCATTTCACACACAATCCCACAATAACGCAATCATGCAAAACCCATATATTGGCTATTGCTAGATGCATATCTTACTCTTTGATCTCTGCTGTCTATCCTCATCTTGCTGATGGAAATGTACTTCAGAAATCCAAGAATTGCGAAACATAATGTTGCCGCACCAATAGAAAGGTACAAAAGATAAATCATCGTTCCTTCTTCGTGAAGGTCCACTACAAAAATAAATCGACGAAATTGTAGTTGGTCAGAAGTTTCCTTCTTAATCCGCCATGTTGAGGTCATGTGATCAAATCTCGCTCTGTGTCATGAAGTGTTCTTGACTCACTATCAAAATTACAGATGCTTGATTGTAATCATGGCGGCCCGCATGAAATGAACCTTTAAGTCAAATATTTAGATCCTCGAAGTGATTACAATATTTTATTTACATAATTTCTTGTTTGTTCTTGTGTATTTGTTGAGTGTTTCAATGTTGCCCTTTCTAATATGCGATTCATTATGCCCTGCTCTTAATTTCAGAATTACATAGTATCAACATATTCGTCTTTGTACAGTAATTCGGATGTATAAGATAGTGATGTATCAATTTTATGCTGAGCTTTTAATTAACATCAATCGGACCAAGTTTGAAGACATAGCTTGAAAAGTGTATAAAGTACCTTTTACCTATGTCAAATAGTTTATGTTGGTAATTGACTGTAGTTACTAGTTGTCCATGGTGGCCAATGGACTTTTACGCCAATGAACTTACTAACCACACTTTAAAAATTCTGTGCACGTGGTTAAATGAAAAAATTGTGGTGAAATGCCTGGATGTAGTAGAATGTTGGCAGACTAAATAGATCAGATAATTAAAATAGAATTTTCTCATTCTTACATTTTTTTCACTCAGAAACTATTTTTGGAAGATTTTCTTCTGAGAATTCTAACACCAGGTTTTTTGTTCCACTTTTTGGGAAGATAGCCCATGGCTTTGGAATTGGGAATTTTATTGGCATTTTCATGAAATTGGGAAAATAAATTCATTAGCCTTTTTTTCAACATGAAAAGTCCACTGATTAGGGAAATACTAAATTCGATATAACTCTTTATAATCATTCAAATTAAAAGAACAAAATCATATAATACTTTGTTAGATGAAATTGAATTGAAATTGAGATAAAATACGCATAAGACTTCTTTCTAAAAAAAAAGAAAAAAAATTGGGAATTTTTTGCCACATTTTGGGAAAAAAGTATACTTTTTGGGATTGGGAACATAGCTGAATTTCGGCTATAAAATCGGGCCAAAAAAAACCCTGAACACCATTTTTAGTGCATTTTTCTACTGCCATTTTCCTGAATAAAAGTTGTTAGAAGATAAAACAAACATCGTTCGTAAGACAATTATATTATTGGCAAAATCACGTGTTAGTCAAGATGGTGACGTCTATGCCCAGGCATCTTTTTGACCGTTTTATATCCTTTATTACTTGTACTAATTTTTCAAATGGCGCTCACTTTCAAGCCATATCAGCAGGAAAGCAACTAATGTTTATTTCATGTTATAATTCTCTATAACTTGACTTAGCTCGCTGCGAAATGTCTTAGCGGAACGACCTAATTATTGCAAATTTTCACAACGAAAATCAATCGTGATACATCGTCTATCTGATCCAGACTCCTCCGTAAGATAGGCAGACCTCTGTTACAGATGTTATGTTTTGCTGCAGCAGTAGACTGGCAGTGTGGCGCAGTGGTAGCACATCCCCTTCATGATCGGGACATAACAAGTTTGAATACGTCAACGTACTTTTGACGGAAAACATTTTTACCTTGCCATTTTGGGCAGCCGCAAGAGAGGGGGTCAAATTACAGTGTTTTGATAATAATCTTGAAATAATTTGTAATTATTTTTATAATTTTAATAAGGATTTAAAACTGCATAATGTGTACTCAGAAATATAGCGTGCATGTAATATTTTGCATAAATATAACAACAACAAAGAATTTTACCTTCCTGATTAAATGAAAAGGAAGCAATCGTAACAGTGTTATGAATAGTAACAAAACATGAAAAACAAAGATATAACTTTGATCTTACCTTTAGAATGAAAAGGTTGTTCAGTCTCGTAAATAGTAATGAAGTAATGCTAAGGTTAATTAAAATACTAGCATAAATAATATGCCAATCAGAAATAACATTAACATCCGGACATTTACTTGCTTGCAAAATACCGATTTTCATTGATAATATTTCTGATTTTCCGATTGATATAGGATGGTTTGCAATATTTCTGCACTTGTTTCATTTATGTGTACTTATTCTAAAAAAAGCTTTTCTTTTTGATAGCCTTTAAGATTTTCATTAAGTCAACTGTTACTTTAACATTTACTTCAGCAGAAACTTCCCGGTATTTTGCCAATGGACGTTCAATGTCGTCGGCGCTCTTGTTTATCTTATGGGCTGCCAACAACCATTTACAAATTCGAAGGTTTGATTACCGAAATACAATATTCAATTTTACAATTTCAGTTGTGCCAACGTTGACCTGCCAATATGACATCTATTATACGACTCCAACCGCTCTCTGGGGCACAGGATGAGAGCCCCCCGTGTTACCTGCTGCAGGTGGATGAGTACCGATTCCTGCTTGACTGTGGCTGGGATGAGGACTTCAGTATGGGCATTATCAAGGAGATTAAAAGGTTTAAGAGAAATTTCCCCTTAATAATGCTCAGAGACATACGACAACCACATTTAGACAAAATATTCAGGGGTCACAGGAATCTGGTCATTAAGGGTCACTTAATAAATGTTGGAGTCAATTAGGTAGTTTTTTATGCTCCCCCAAAATAAATAGTCGCCGCTTCGTCTGTCCGTTCGTGCACAATTTTTGTCCGGGCTATTTCTCAGTAACTAATTACCGGAATTTTATGAAACTTTATGGGAAGCTTCATTACCAAGAGGAGATGTGCATATTATCAGTGGGTTCTGGTCGGATGATTTTTCACAGAGTTATGACCCTTTGAAATTTTCCATTAACTGTACATATAGTGCAATTATTGTACGGGCTTTTTCTCAGCAACTAATGACCGTAATTCAATGAAACTTTATGGGAATCTTCACTACCAAGAGGAGATGTGCATATTATCAGCGGGTTCTGGTCGGATGATTTTAAACAGAGTTATGGCCCTTTGAAAATTTCCATTAATTGTCAATATAGTGCAATTCTTGTCCAGGCTATTTCTCAGCAACTAATGACTGGAAATCAATGAAACTTTATGGGAAGCTTCACTACCAAGAGGAGATGTGCATAATATCAGCGGCTTCTGGTCGGATGATTTTTCACAGAGTTATTATCCTTTGAAATTTTTAATTAACTGTACATATAGTGCAATTTTTGTCCGGGCTATTTCTCAGCAACTAATGACCGGAATTCAATGAAACTTTATAGGAAGCTTCACTACTAAGAGGAGATGTGCATATTATCAGCGGGTTCTGGTCGGATTATTTTTCACCGAGTTATGGCCCTTTGAAATTTTCCATTAACTGTATATATAGTGCAATTCTTGTCCGGGCTATTTCTCAGCAACTAATGACCGGAATTCAATGAAACTCTATGGGAAGCTTCACTACCAAGAGGAGATGTGCATATTATCAGCTAGTTCTCGTCGTATGATTTTTCACAGAGTTATGGCCCTTTGAAAGTTTCCATTGTATATATAGTGCAATTCTTGTCCGAGCTATTTCTCAGCAACTTAGTACGGGAATTCAATGAAACTTTATGGGAAGCTTCACTACCAAGAAGAGATGTGCATCTTATCAGCAGGTTCCGGTCGGATGATTTTTCACAGAGTTATGGCCCTTTGAAATTTTCTATAAACTGTACATATAGTGCAATTCTTGTCCGGGCTATTTCTCCCCAACTACTGACTGGAATATAATGAAGCTCTATGGGAAGCTTAACTACCTTGAGGAGATGCGCATGTTATTTTTGGGTTCTGGTTTGATGATTTATATAGAGAGTTATGGCCCTTTGAAATTTTTAAGTTGCTAAACCATCCATCGTATTATTTTGTCCAAAGTAATGCCCCTCAAGACGTTTCCTTTTATCTGAATATATAGTGCAATATTGTGACAAAAAAAAACTTTGGGGAGCATCACCCGTCCTTGACGGTTTCTTGTTATTTTTTTTACAATGCTATTTAAACAGAATTCCGCCCTGTTGCGCTTGTCTGATGACAACTGAACAATGCTTACAACCGGATTAAACTAATAAAATCTGGTTGACGAAAATTCCCTAAGGCAATTGACCAAAACATTTGCACAAGACTAACCTCCAATTAAAAGGCTTTTCAAGGTTTCATATACTTTTGACAGTTTTTGAGTAAGGTGCCACTTGCTGAAATAATACAGTTTGTTGGAAGACAGAAATTGAGGTCTAAGCCTGATGGCCACACAGATTAAGATAAGATGGCACATAGGCACCTTTTATCTTCATGACTGTCTGTAAACCTCATAGAAAAGGAATTTTGCAACATATAAGGAGTGAAATTACTGTAATCTTTATTGCAAACTGCAGAAAAAGTTGTGTTGATTAAGGTCTGAAGTTTGTTAGATAGGGAAAATCTAAAGGAAAGCAAATAGTAGGGTTCTTATTTTAAGGCTTTGTATTGGGCCTGGTACCTACATGTAACATTCATGCGCTGTGATGTAGAATATATTTTGTCCAGGCACTTGCACAAGATAGATGCTGTGTTGCTGACCTATCCGGACCACCTGCATCTCGGTGCTCTACCGTACCTGGTCGGCAAGTGTGGCCTCACCTGTCCTGTGTATGCCACTGTTCCCGTCTACAAGATGGGACAGATGTTCATGTATGACCTCTTTCAGGTATAAAAGCGGGGATTTTCTTCATGATTTCAACTTGAAAACTTCATGGCCTTTGATTTTGGTGGTGTTGCTTAGAATGTTTGGTAGTTTCAATAGTTTCTCATAATTTCTATACTCAAAATTCAAGGTTTTTTAAGGTGTGTTCCTTTTTATCAGGTTTTTGTCCCCTACTGGTTTCACCAGAGGGGAATTATGGTTTGCGCTTTGTGCGTCTGTGAGTCTGTCTGTCTGTCTCTCTGTCTGTCACACTTTTTTGGATCCTGCGAAAACTTTAAAAGTTCTTAATATTTTTTCATGAAACTTGCAACATGGATAGATGGCAATATGGACATTATGCATGTCATTTCATTTTGTTCCTACGTCAAAAAATTGTGGTTGCTATGGCAACCAAAAAATAAAAAATTCTGAAAATGGTGGAATTTCTGACAATGGTGGAGCTGGTAGGGGACCATATTGCTTGACAATAGCCTTGTTATATTATGTTTTGCTTGGAGAAAATTACTAACACACTTTCTTTAAAGCAGTTCTGAAACATAGGAACATGCTTGGAATGAGCATATTATCATAATTTTCAAATATACTTTCAGATCAACTTAACATTTTAGTATACAGAAGCGGTTTTTGTAATGCAAATCACAAGCACTCAACAACTTTCAATGCTGTTGCTCTGTGCAATGAACATGGTCATTACAACTGCATTATCATACTTCATATTAAACTAGTGTTGTACAAAGATTTAAGAATATATGTCATTTGTTTGTGGTTTGTATGCCCCCACTTAGTGTTAGACTGTTCCCTATGTTTGTACATATGTACTTGATTTGATCACCTTTAAAACTACCGAGTGGATTTATTTCATCCTTTCACTTCTTTTTTTTTTCCTATACAGAATGTAAAGTTCCAAAAGAGTGATAGCTCATCCCCTCTGTGTAGATGATCTTTATGGAATTAATATTGACTGCGACCAGTTTGGCCCCTTGTCTTTTTGTCCACTGTAGAATATACAGTGGATTTGTCTTTGTCCAAACAGTTCTTGTTGGGGGTTAAGCGTTTGAGACACATTTCAATATATTTTGTGTCATCAATTTCAGTCAAGGAACAACTCTGAGGACTTTATAATGTTCACCCTGGATGATGTGGACGTTGCCTTCGACAAGATAATTCAGTTGAAGTACTCACAGACCATCAGCCTATCAGGTGTGAAATACCTGCTAGTTGACATTAGCATAGTTTGGCCTGTTTTGCACACAATTGGTTTATCACTTTGCATTAATCATTGTTTTATTATTTACATAGCTTGGACTTTTCTTCTAAATTGCCAAGACTTCTAACATTTTTAGTAATGTGAAAGGTAATACACCTTGTTATACAGCCAGCAATCTAAGTTTAAGACAAAGTTTATACCAGTCACACTACACTGTTGGTTGGTTTTGTGGGTCCATAAGTCAGTGTGCATACATTGTTGGTCATGAGTTTGAATTGCAATTTTTCAGCATGAAGTGTAGATATTCAAGACTCTTGTTTCATGCCCAGTGATATATTCAAGACTCTTGTTTCATGCCCAGTGATATATTCAAGACTCTTGTTTCATGCCCAGTGATATATTCAAGACTCTTGTTTCATGCCCAGTGATATATTCAAGACTCTTGTTTCATGCCCAGTGATTCACAGCATGAAGTGTAGATATTCAAGACTCTTGGTTCATGCCCAGTGATTCACAGCATGAAGTGTAGATATTCAAGACTCTTGTTTCATGCCCAGTGATTCACAGATTGTAGATATTCAAGACTCTTGTTTCATGCCCAGTGATTCACAGCATGAAGTGTAGATATTCAAGACTCTTGTTTCATGCCCAGTGATTCACAGCATGAAGTGTAGATATTCAAGACTCTTGTTTCATGCCCAGTGATTCACAGCATGAAGTGTAGATATTCAAGACTCTTGTTTCATGCCCAGTGATTCAAGACTCTTGTTTCATGCCCAGTGATTCACAGAGTGTAGATATTCAAGACTCTTGTTTCATGCCCAGTGATTCACAGCATGAAGTGTAGATATTCAAGACTCTTGTTTCATGCCTAGTGATTCACAGCATGAAGTGTAGATATTCAAGACTCTTGTTTCATGCCCAGTGATTCACAGACGTAGATATTCAAGACTCTTGTTTCATGCCCAGTGATTCACAGACGTAGATATTCAAGACTCTTGTTTCAGTGATTCACAGATTCCTGAGTTATTTGCGCTGGAACAAAGCTGACAAAGTGGTGTGAGGAAATTAGTCATGTTTGTGACAAAGCTCTATTACATTTAAAATGATTTCCAAAATTGTCTAAAAAACATGCACAGATACAAATGTGTTTTGATAAATTATTATTTTTTTCTGCAAAAAATGAAACACTTAAGCTTTTCCAGTATTTCATTCCTTTGAAGTTCAAAAACAGAAAAGGTCTCCAAAGCAGACATGGCCTGAAACTGCTAAAGGACCATAGAACCGTAAAAACTCCTCTATTTCAAGTCTTTTGATATGTTTCAGACAAGGGCCATGGTCTTAAGATAAGGCTTTAAGCGGTGGATCACATGATTTTTTATTATTTTGTTTTTATGCCCCTGGATTGAATGATCGGGGGTATATTGTTTTTGGCCTGTCTGTCTGTCATTCTGTGGAAAACTTTAACCTTGGTTAAAGTTTTGCAATATTGAATAACTTTTGCAATACTGAAGAGAGCAATTTGATATTTGGCATACATGTGTATCTCATGGAGATGCATATTTTGAGTGGTGAAAGGTCAAGGTCATTCTTCAAGGAAGGTCAAATATATGGCTTCAAAGTGGCGTCAAAACTTTAACCTTGGTCATAACTTTTGAGTGGTGAAAGGTCAAGGTCATCCTTCAAGGTCAAAGGTCAAATTTATGGCTTCAAAGCGGTGCAATAGGGGGCATTGTGTTTCTGACAAACACATCTCTTGTTCGAAATGAAACACTGAAGCTGTTTCTGTATTCAATGCCTCTGAATGACTGAAACAAAAATGGCCACATAAGCAGACATCTCCCAAAACAGATAAAGGACCATAGAACACTAAACAAGGCCTCTATAACATTTCCCGTCTTATTTTCAAGGCAAGGGCCATGGTCTGCAGATTACGCCCCTGCCGGCAGGTCATATGATTGGTGGAACTATCTGGAAGATTCTCAAGGATGGCGAGGAGGAGATTGTTTATGCCATAGACTATAATCACAAGAAGGAGAGGTACTAAGGCTGCAGACTTTTCTCCCCAAGATGTATTTAGAGCACAGTTGATGAATGTTTAGACAGTTAACATGACAAACGACATGTTCACCAAGATATATTATCCATATTTATACAATATGTATATGTTTTTTTGTTTTTATTGCTACTGTGTTCTTAAACAAGCACAAAGGTATGATTTTGAATGTATAAATGGTTGATCAGAAATTCAGTTAATGAGTATCATTGCTCGCGAAAGCTGGACCAATTATATTTCAGTTTTGATAAAAATTTCATTCAGTGCTCTCGTTTAACAACTTTATAAAACAATCTGGCATAAATGGAGTTTTAAGACAAAAGCACAATCTAGGGACAGCCATGTCCTATAGACACATTCAAAGTTGTCCTTTTATCCAATCTCTGAAAGCAACAGTATCCATTTGATCTTCATTAAACTTTTCTTGAATGTTTTACTTCATAATAACTTTATCAAGTGCCAAACTTTGTCAAGTGCCAAGATTGCATTTGGCTCAATGAGAGGCAGAGCTATTTTACAATCAATGTTTGCTTTTCTTTTACACCTTTATTTTTTTCCAGACATCTCAATGGCTGCATTCTGGAAGCAAAGTACTTTTCTCGTCCTCATCTGATGATCACAGATGCCTTCAATGCCAACTACAACCAGTCCAGACGTCGCATGAGGGACGAACAACTCATGAGTAAGTTCTAGGTCACAGACCACTAATTGCACACGAGAAAAGGGGCCATAATTGAGTTAGTTTTAGGTCGCAATCCACTAAATTTTGAATGAGGGATGTTCAACTGGTGGGTAAGTTCTTGGTATTGATGTTGCACAGTGAAGAGCTACCCTTATCTATATCTCCCTTCATCCATATAACTTGATCCTTAGATTCCTCAACAAGTACTTAAAATACTTGTATAATACACTTTCAAAGGACAATGTGAGGATGACTTTTTGTTTTTCACTTAATAAAATGTTTCTTGTTCTGAAAAAATTGGGCTTAATGCATGTGCGTAAAGTGTCGTCCCAGATTAGCCTGTGCAGTCCGCACAGGCTAATCAGGGATGACACTTTCCGCTTTTATGGTGAAGACACTTTATGCACATGCATTAAGCCCAGTTTTCTCAGAACACGACTCAAATAATTATGCATAAGTAGATAATATATTATCATGAAACTTAATATTCTAATTAGGCTATAGGTGCGTGCTGTGTCTGCCTGTCAGTCCCTTACGCTCTTCAGCAGGCCATATGTCTGTTGGCAAATACTGAAACCAGTTATAAAGTAAAGATATGAACACGAAACAAGGTTTATTTATCATCCTTCTTTCATCTAGTTTATCCAATCCTGTAGATTTGGCCACTGTGATATTTTTGATATTAATGAAATATTTCTGATAAAACTTGAGGTATGTATTTTAGAAAATTTTATCACCTACGTGTTATTTTTTGGTTCATTATGTGTGAATTATATATTTTGTTGGAAAAAAAATTGGTAAAATTTAGTAAAATTTTCTGCACATGTGGATTTGCCAATACTTGGAAAATTTTAACTTTTAACAGTTTATCGGTGTCTATTTGTCATTAAGATTCATTTAATATTTATTAACAAAATTATTTCATAAGTTTTGATTTTCCATTCCAAATGGTGACTTAACTGATTGATAGGAAATGCATGAACAAATCACAGCTTCAAGCATGCCTTAATTAAAAGTAGTTGCCTGTTGCTAAGAAATAATCTGATATGCATGTAATTTTGTCTTTTTTTGTTATTAAGACATAAACAAACTAATTTACCATCTCCCTTGTGGTTAAATTGTTTATGTTTAGTATAGTAAGTCAATGAAACTCTCTAAGTGGCCGAATATACAGGAAAAGAGGCTACAAATGATGTCAGGTACCTGCATGACCCTTAACCCTTTCCCTTAAGAAGCAAAGTGAAAATGGCTTTGTACAAACAGCATATAAACAGAACAGTCTGCAATTAACCCGCAGTCTGTTCAGGTTTTATGCTGTTTGCTGCTCATCAGTATCTAAGGATTGGAAATTAAGCCTTTAATGAAGAAATAGTCTTTAAATGTCGTCGTTTTCATTTAATTATTAAAACCTATGAATTGTTTTATTGCTGTTTATTCCAGCAACCATCTTGCAGACCATGAGACGTGATGGGAACGTGATGATAGCTGTGGACACCGCAGGTCGAATGCTTGAGCTTGCACAGTTACTGGTATGAAAAGCTGCGTTCATGTATAGCAGCAATTGGGGATTTTTATGGAATCTCTTTGTTCAGTTTTCAATTAGTTGGTCCGTGCATCAATTCGTCTACATACATGTTGTGAACAAAAATACTTCAAGATTATTAAAGCAAGTAACTTAACACTTGAAAGCGCCATGTAAGGTAGATTTGCAAGACACTTTTTTTCATGCCTGTTGACCTAATCATTCCATATTATTTACCATTTAGTATCTGACAAAAGTGTTTGTGGTATTGTTCTTGTTTGTGACAAACAATACAATGTTTATTTCAATTTGCAAACCTTTTTTTTGAAATATATTCAGATGAAAGTAATTGTTTCAAGATGTTTGTTTATCAGCAACTAAATCTTCATTGAATTTTCTTAGTTCGTGTTGGACTCTGAGGTCTCTTAAACAATCAATGATTAACAATCTTGAACAACAAAATGTTACACTCGCATGGAGCCCAGTTTCTACGATTTATAAATAAGTTACAATAACACATTGGTAGTAATAGGACTGTATTTTCTGGGTGTCATTGGTAGTAATAGGACTGTATTTACTGGGTGTCATTGGTAGTAATAGGACTGTATTTACTGGGTGTCATTGGTAGTAATAGGACTGTATTTACTGGGTGTTTTCTGACTCCTGGGAAATCGAGCTGGGGACCATCCAGGGGGAAGTTTTTTGTTGAATACCTTATCAGTGGGAATATTGGAGATAGTGAAATTAATTGACACATAGTTATGTTATAAAGATATCCTTATAGAATGTATACACAAGCAGTTCTAAAATAGAATTTGAATACTTGTTGTCAGGAATGAAACTCAAATGTTAAATTTTCAATTTTTGATTGTTATCTTTCTTAATGGTGGGGAAGGGGTGGGTGGTATTTGGGGGTAAAATATTGCTATAAAATTGTTGGCTGTGAGAATTAAAGCCAAATTTTTGGTCCTTAAAATTGATCGAAGTATTCACTGTTCCAGGATCAGATGTGGAGAAGTACAGAGTCTGGGTTGACAACCTACTCCCTGGCTCTTCTGAACAATGTCAGCTTCAACGTTGTAGAGTTTGCCAAGTCACAGGTGAGACATCAGCTTCAACGTTGTAGAGTTTGCCAAGTCACAGGTCAGAGGTCAGCTTCAACGTTGTAGAGTTTGCCAAGTCTCAGGTGAGAAATCAGTTTCAACTTTGTAGAGTTTGCCAAGTCACAGGTGAGACATCATATTCAACATTGTAGAGTTTGCCAAGTCACGGGTGAGACATCAGCTTCAACGTTGTAGAGTTTGCCAAGTCACAGGTGAGACATCAGCTTCAACGTTGTAGAGTTTGCCAAGTCACAGGTGAGACATCAGCTTCAACGTTGTAGAGTTTGCCAAGTCACAGGTGAGACATCAGCTTCAACGTTGTAGAGTTTGCCAAGTCACAGGTGAGAGGTTAGCTTCAATGTTGTAGAGTTTGCCAAGTCACAGGTAAGACATCAGCTTTGCATGTTGTAGAGTTTGCCAAGTCAGAGGTTAGAATTCAGCTTCAACGTTGTAGAGTTTTTCAAGTCACAGGTTAGATGTCAGCTTTAACCTTGTAGAGTTTGTCAAGTCACAGGTGAGACATCAGCTTCAACTTTGTAGAGTTTGCCAATTCACAGGTTAGAGGTCAGCTTCAACGTTGTAGAGTTTTTCAAGTCACAGGTTAGATGAAAGCTTCAACGTTGTTGAGTTTGTTAAGTCACAGGTGAGAGGTCAGCTTCAATGTTGTAGAGTTTGCCAAGTCAAAGGTTAGATGTCAGCTTCAACGTTGTAGATTTTGTCAAGTCGCAGGTAAGAGATCAGCTTCAATGTTGTAGAGTTTGCCAAGTCACAGGTCAGATGTGAGCTTTAATGTTGTAGAGTTTGTCAAATCACAGGTGAGACGTCAGCTTCAACGTTGTAGAGTTTGCCAAGTATCAGGTTAGAGGTCAGCTTCAACGTTGTAGAGTTTGCCAAGTATCAGGTTAGAGGTCAGCTTCAACGTTGTAGAGTTTGCCAAGTATCAGGTTAGAGGTCAGCTTCAACGTTGTAGAGTTTGCCAAGTATCAGGTTAGAGATCAGCTTCAATGTTGTAGAGTTTGCCAAGTCACAGGTCAGACGTGAGCTTTAATGTTATAGAGTTTGCCAAGTCACAGGTGAGACGTCAGCTTTAATGTTGTAGAGTTTGCCAAGTCACAGGTGAGACGTCAGCTTTAATGTTGTAGAGTTTGCCAAGTCACAGGTTAGACATATGGCCAAATGGTCGTTATGTGGTGTTCTTTTAGCAATTCGATGTTCGTAGTGTTTTCATTCAGGTTGAGTTTTGTTATGTAGCGGCGTCGTGTCTTTGATGAATTGAGCTAGTCAGATTTGATTACAATTTTATATAATTGTACTATGTGTTCAGATCGTAGGTTATAATACAATTTTGTTTCATGCTATTCAGTAAATCAGTGGTGAATGACTGTGAATGACAACGTGATTTTTATGCCCCCGGATCAAAAGATCGTGGTATATTGTTTTTGGCCTGTCTGTCTGTCACTGTGTCAGTCAGTCAGTCAGTCATTCATTCATTGTGTGTGTCCCAAAACTTTAACCTTGGTCATAACTTTTGCAATATTGAAGATAGCAACTTGATATTTGGCATGCATGTGTATCTCATGGAGCTGCACATTTTGAGTGGTGAAAGGTCAAGATCAAGATCATCCTTCAAGGTCAAAGGTAAAATATATGGCTTCAAAGCAGCTCAATAGGGGGCATTGTGTTTCTGACAAACACATCTCTTGTTTCATACTAGCATTAGTAAAAGCAAAGCATTGAATGCTTTAAGATTTTCACTTGTCTTTATTAATTTAAAGTCACCTTAAGATATGAAAACTGGTTCTTCATGTGTCTTGTTTAATATTAATTTATTGGTTAGAAGTTAAAATTGTAATCTGATTTAAGAATTAAACAAACTTATATAATTTGAAAATGCACAAAACAGAGAACTGAACATATATATATATATATATAGAGAGAGAGAGGATATTTGTTGGATTCGGTGGATTATCGATTTTAATTCATGAGTGATCATAGAAAATGATATTTTCACGAGTGGCGCAGTGACCTTTCATGAGTGATCATAGAAAATGATATTTTCACCAGTGGCGCAGCCATGAGTGAAAATATATTTTTTCTATGATCACAAGTGAATTAAAATCAATATTCCACCGAATCCAACACATTTTCTTTTTATTTTATGCTTTTTTCACAGTTTATATACATTGTTATAGAGTTTAACTAAAGAATTTCGCTGGAATAATGACATCATTTGGTATAAAAAAAAGGACGTCACTTCACAGTAAACAGTGAAAATTATCGATAATTTTCACTGAAAATTTTCAATGTTTAAAACAGTGAAATTATCAGTTTAAATTCACTGATATTTCACAATAAACCACCGGAAAGCATAACATAAATAAATAATTAAACATATATATATATAAATAGTGGCATGTATTTCAAGAGAATCACTATTACCACTGTTTATGAGTGTTTATGGCTGTACATTAATTCAAGTAATTAAACTTTAGTTAAAATATTAATGAAAATAAAAGTACATCACTTAAACAGGAAAGCCAATACATTAAATTTGAACAGTGAAAATAACACAATTTTTTTTCCTTTCTGATTTTGTCATGCTTATAGAGATGTAGTGAATTGTAAATGAAATGAATGATTGTTTTCAATAAATCTAATAAAGATGCATGCCAATTTAAATCCATGATTGTTTTTTTTCACTAAATCAAATTCTAGTACCCTAATCAGATTCTGCTCTGTTCTTCTCAAGATTGTTGCTAGAGTCCATACAACCTGTTGCCTGTGTCTGACACACAAGAGTGATGTTCCTACTATTAATTAATTACTTTGAGACAGCAATAAGCTGATTTTGTTACGATTCTGTTTTCTCAATTGAATTATATGTTACAAGTTTTTAACATGTTGGCACATCATCTGTTATGTTAAATCAAAAGTTCTTTTATTCTTAAAAGATTTAAATTAGGGATTGTCATCAATTAGATTAAGGTAAATTAGATTCAAATTAAATTATTATTTACTGATTATGAGATTCAACATGAAGTCCATCTTGTCAGCATGCTCCCTCAAAAAGTATTTATTTATTGAATGTTTGATTGCATGTAGCGGCTATTATAAAAGAAATGATACATTTCGAGCTTATGGTGCATTTGTGTTGCAGGGTAAATCAAAAGAGGAAAAAAAACAGGAACGTGTTTTATCTATGATAGTAATTGAAAAGAAAATCAAAATATTTGAATTTTCAGTGCTGTTTGAATGAAGTTTCTTAAGTATATTTTGCATTAAAACTCAACAATCTACAATTTATTTAAAATATACAACATTATAAGTAACACAGATCTCTGAAAATTTGACATTTAGTTAATTGAATACTAATCATCATGATTAAGTTGACAGTAGCTAATGCATGTGTCATTTAAATTTATGTTGGAATGTGTTTCACAAGGCTGTAAAAGGGAATTGAAGTTTTTTAATGTCATGCGTAATATGTTACTAGAGAAAGCCTAAGCCCTACAGAGCTAATAAGGCCTTTTACTGCACCATGAGAATAGTATTTTGTTTAACTGTCACAGGTAATGTCAATGAAAAAGCAGGGTGCCTCAGCCTAATCATATTTATAGTGTCACAATACTCGTAAAATCTAACATTGAGATCTTATTATAAAGAGCTGGTAAGCTCAGTTGGAAGATTAATAGATTACAACGCTTGGCAGGTTTGATTGAAACCATGGCCATATAACTAAAGGTAGTGTTGTGATTGGTCATGAGATTACAACCGTTGGCAGATTTGATTGCCAACATGGCCACATAACTAGTGTGGTGATTGGTCAATTGATCATTTTTTAGCCAATCTCTTGCCTCTGATTCAAGTAGGGCGGTGTCAGATACTGGCAAAGGACTCTGATTCAAGTAGAGCAGTGTCAGATACTGGCATAGGACTCTGATTCAAGTAGAGCAGTGTCAGATACTGGCATAGGACTCTGATTCAAGTAGAGCAGTGTCAGATACTGGCAAAGGACTCTGATTCAAGTAGAGCAGTGTCAGATACTGGCATAGGACTCTGATTCAAGTAGAGCAGTGTCAGATACTGGCATAGGACTCTGATTCAAGTAGAGCAGTGTCAGATACTGGCATAAGACTCTGATTCAAGTAGGGCAGTGTCAGATACTGGCATAGGACTCTGATTCAAGTAGAGCAGTGTCAGATACTGGCATAAGACTCTGATTCAAGTAGGGCAGTGTCAGATACTGGCATAAGACTCTGATTCAAGTAGGGCAGTGTCAGATACTGGCATAGGACTCTGGTTCAAGTGGGGCAGTGTCAGATACTGGCATAGGACTCTGATTCAAGTAGAGCAGTGTCAGATACTGGCAAAGAACTCTGATTCAAGTAGAGCGGTGTCAAATACTGGCATAGGACTTTGATTTAAGAAGGGAAGTGTCAGATACTGGCAAAGAACTCTGATTCAAGTAGAGCGGTGTCAAAAACTGGCATAGGACTTTGATTTACGTAGAGCAGTGTCAGATACTGGCACAGGACTCTGATTCAAGTAGAGCAGTGTCAGATACTGGCATAGGGCTCTGATTCAAGTAGAGCAGTGTCAGATACTGGCATAGGACTCGGATTGAAGTGGGGCGGTGTCAGATACTGGCATAGGACTCTGATTCAAGTAGAGCAGTGTGAGATACTGGCAAAGGACTCTGATTCAAGTAGAGAAGTGTCAGATACTGGCATTGGACTCTGATTCAAGTAGAGCAGTGTCAGATACTGGCACAGGACTCTGATTCAAGTAGGGTGGTGTCAGATACTGGAATAGGACTCTGATTGAAGTGGGGCGGTGTCAGATACTGGCATAGGACTCTGATTCAAGTTAAACGTTGTCAGATTCTGGCATAGGACTCTGATTCAAGTTGAACGTTGTCAGATACTGGCATAGGACTCTGATTCAAGGAGAGCAGTGTCAGATACTGGCATAAGACTGATTCAAGTGGGGCAGTGTCAGATACTAGCATAAGACTCTGATTCAAGTAGAGTGGTGTTAGATACTGGCATAGGACTCTGATTCAAGTGGGGTCAGTGACAGATACTGGCATAGGACTCTGATTCAAGTTGAGCGGTGTTAGATACTGGCATAGGACTCTGATTCAAGTGGGGGCAGTATCTGATACTGGCATAGGACTGTGATTCAAGAAGGGCGGTGTCAGATACTGGCATTAGACTCTGATTCAAGTAGGACAGTTTCAAATACTAGCATAGGACTCTGATTCAAGTTGAGCGGTGTCAGATACTGGTATTGGACTCTGATTCAAGTAGGGTGGTGTCAGATACTGGCATAGGACTCTGATTCAAGTAGGGCAGTGTCAGATACTGGAATTGGACTCTGATTCAAGTGGGGCAGTGTCAGATACTTGCATTGGACTCTGATTCAAGTAGGGCAGTGTCAGATACTGGCATAGAGCTCTGATTCAAGTAGGGCAGTGACAGATACTGGCATAGGACTCTGATTGAAGTGGGGTGTTGTCAAATACTGGCAAAGGACTCTGATTCAAGTAGAATGGTGTTAGATACTGGCATTGGACTCTGATTCAAGTAGGGCGGTGTCAGATACTGGCATAGGACTCTGATTTACGTAGAGCAGTGTTAGATACTGGCATAGGACTCTGATTCAAGAAGGGCGGTGTCAGATACTGGCATAGGACTTTGATTCAAGTTGAGCGTTGTCAGATACTGACATAGGACTCTGATTCAAGTAGGGAAGTGTCAGATACTGTCTTAGGACTCTGATTCAAGTAGGGCGGTGTCAAATACTGAC
Source organism: Dreissena polymorpha (assembly GCF_020536995.1). Taxonomy (NCBI): domain Eukaryota; kingdom Metazoa; phylum Mollusca; class Bivalvia; order Myida; family Dreissenidae; genus Dreissena; species Dreissena polymorpha. The sequence continues at coordinate 93,903,393 of NC_068357.1, forward strand.
ATAGGACTCTGATTTAAGTAGTTTAGTGTCGGATACTGGCATAGGACTCTGATTCAATTAGGGCGGTGTCAGATACTGGAATAGGACTCTGATTCAAGTAGGGAAGTGTCAGATACTGGCAAAGGACTCTGATTCAAGTAGAGCAGTGTCAGATACTGGCATAGGACTCTGATTTAAGTAGAGCAGTGTCAGATACTGGCATAGGACTCTGATTCAAGTAGGGTGGTGTCAGATACTGGCATAGGACTCTGATTCAAGTAGAGCAGTGTCAGATACTGGCAAAGGACTCTGATTTAAGTAGAGCAGTGTCAGATACTGGCACAGGACTCTGATTCAAGTAGAGTGGTGTCAGATACTGGCATAGGACTCTGATTTACGTAGAGCAGTGTTAGATACTGGCATAGGACTCTGATTCAAGAAGGGCGGTGTCAGATACTGGCATAGGACTTTGATTCAAGTTGAGCGTTGTCAGATACTGACATAGGACTCTGATTCAAGTAGAGCAGTGTCAGATACTGGCATAGGACTCTGATTCAAGTAGAGCAGTTTCAGATACTGGCATAGGACTCTGATTCAAGTAGAGCAGTGTCAGATACTGGCATAGGACTCTGATTCAAGTAGAGCAGTGTCAGATACTGGCATAGGACTCTGATTTAAGTAGAGCGTTTTCAAATACTAGCATAGGAATCTGATTAAAGTAGTTCAGTGTCGGATACTGGCAAAGGAATCTGATTCAAGTAGGGCGGTGTCAGATACTGGCATAGGACTCTGATTCAAGTAGAGCAGTGTCAGATACTGGCATAGGACTCTGATTCAAGTAGGGGCGGTGTCAGATTCTGGCATAGGACTTTGATTCAAGTGGGGCGGTGTCAGTTCCTGGCATAGGACTCTGATTGAAGTAGGGCAGTGTCAGATATTGGCATAGGACTCTGATAAAAGTAGGGCAGTGTCAGATACTGGCATAGAATAAGGCACTTAGGACTCCTAAACCAGCAAACATAGGAAAAGTATGACACAGTAAACTTACCGCTGTGATATGACTTGAATACTGCTGAAAACCACGAAAAAAGTAAAAACAAACAAATTGCATTTGTATTTTACACAGAAACAAAAATTGTAATTCAGATCACTCCCTTTCTGTTGATTTTAACTCCATTCCTGCTAATAGTATGAGTGACAACAGTATGTCTATAACTGTCCATGTTCTCTACATTTCAGTTGGAATGAATGATTGATTAGAACATGTATCTGACTGTCCATGTTGTCAACATTTCAGGTGGAATGGATGAGTGACAAGATAATGCGAGCCTTTGAAGATCACCGTAGCAACCCATACCACTTCAAGCACCTGAAGCTGTGCCACAATCTGTCAGAGCTTGGAAGAATTCCAGAACCAAAGGTTTAATTTTGTGTATTAGTTGGGAAAAGTTTCATGTTATCACAGGGATGTAAATTAGAAAAAGCCTAAGGTCTTAGGCCCCTTGAATTTAAGCTTGGCCCCTTGAATGTATGTGATAATTCCTCTATAAAAGAAGAACTGAATGTAAAAAATGAAGGCAACTGTTGCCAAAATTTTATACTAAATTACCCTGTAGTTAAGTTGAAAAGGGAGTGTCATTATAAGGATATTTATCTCATTAAATTGTTATGCAGCTATACTTACATAGAAAACCAGAACTAGGCGTTTGATTGAGAAAAAAGTGTCTTGTTACAGGATTAGCCAATTATCAAAATATTTAAGTGTATTGCCCAGCTGTTCCAAGAAAAGGTTGGTATGACTCAGTAGGATTATTGTCAAAATTGTAATATTTTTTTTTATATTTTATTCATTCCAGTGGTTATAGAGAAATATCAGTATGTCCGTCTGTCCACCAGATAGTTTCCGGATGATAACTCAAGAACGCTTAGGCCTAGGATCATGAAACTTTATAGGTACATTGATCATGACTCGCAGATGATCCCTATTGATTTTGAAGTCACTAGGTCAAAGGTCAAGGTCATGGTGACCCGAAATAGTAAAATGGTTTCCGGATGATAACTCAAGAACGCTTATGCCTAGGATCATGAAACTTCATAGGTACATAGATCATGACTCGCAGATGACCCCTATTGATTTTCAGGTCACTAGGTCAAAGGTCAAGGTCACAGTGCCAAAAAACGTATTCACTCAATGGCTGCCACTACAACTGAGAGCCCATATGGGGGGCATGCATGTTTTACAAACAGCCCTTGTTTAGGTCATGAAATCATGCTTTTAGCGTAATTCTCCAGTTTAAACAAAAAAATAATCATTTGTAAGGATAAAATTATTTTGTTGACATTAAATTTAATTGATTTATAATATCTGGCAGTATTTTTAGATGTGGAGTGAGTGGATTTTTTAAAATGTCAGATATAAAACTTCAGACTGGAAGGTTCTTTTGATAGTTGGTTTTGTGGTTGAGAGTCAAACATGGAAATTACTGTCTGACCAAGAATGTTGGTTGATCCCACAAGTTGCGGTACTATCGCGGGGAGATGTTTTCTAGGAAATCAAAATGGGTATATTATGTCTGATTGTGTTTTGAAAGCAGTTTTACTTTTGAAGAAGTAAACACCAAAAGGTTTGCCTTTTAAAAATATGATATTTTATAATGCAGCATTGTCGTAGAGAAATCTCCAAATAAACGATTTTCTTGAAGAACAATTATTATTATTATGATTAATTGTTGTTAATTCTTGTTGTTTTGTAAGCTCACCATTTCTGTGTGATACTCCCTCAAGCAAAGTGACTGCATTAGATAAAGATTGAGTTTAAGAAATATCTGACTTCTGCATGTATTATTCAACAAGGCTCGTTTGTCCACAAATACATCTGCTTATCTGCAATCTGTTCTTGCCTGACTGAGCAATGACTCTGTGCACAGCTGCACATACAGCATAGTTGTGATTTCAGAAGACAAGCCCTGTTACTAGCATTCATGTTTGTCAGTACTTGTTATACCCCCACAAACGAAGTTTAGGGGGGTATATAGGAGTGAGCTTGTCTGTCGGTCTGTCGGTCAGTCCGTATTAAGTGTCAGCTCTCTATTTCAAGTAGTTTTCATCCGATCTTCACCAAACTTGGTCAGAAGTTGTATTCTTGATAATGTCTAGAGCAAGTTTGAATATGGGTCATGCCGGGTCAAAAACAAGGTCACAGGGTCACTTAGGGCGTTTTAATCATCACAATGTTGTCCGCTCTCTAATTCAAGTAGTTTTCATCCGATCTCCACCAAACTTGGTCAGAAGTTGTATCTAGATGATCTTAAGGCCAAGTTTGAACATGGGCCTTGTCGGGTCATAAACTAGGTCACCGTGTCACTTAGTGCGTTTTAAACATTCAGCATGTACTTCGCCCTATAATTCAGGCAGTTTTCATCCGATCTTCACCAAACTTGGTCAGAAGTTGTATCTAGATGATCTTAAGGCCAAGTTCGAACATGGGCCTTGCTGGGTCAAAAACTAGGTCATGGGGTCACTTAGTACGTTTTACACATTGAGCATGGTGTCCGCTCTCTATTTCAAGTAGTTTAAATCCGATCTTCACCACACTTGGTTAGAAGTTGTAACTAGATGATGTGTAGGTCAAGTTCAAGCATGGGCCATGCTGGGTCAAAAACTAGGTCACGGGGTCACTTAGTGTGTTTTAAACCTCACCATGTCTGCTCTCTAATTCAAGTAGTTTTTAGCTCACCTGTCACGAAGTGACATGGTGAGCTTATGTGACCGTGTGATGTCCGGTGAGCTTATGTGACCGTGTGATGTCCGGCGTTCGTATGTGAGTGTGTGCGTCAACAATTTGTTTGTGTAGACAGTAAAGGTCACAGCTTTCATCCAAAATTAATTTAATTTGGTCAGAATGTTTATCTTGATAAAATCTGGGTTGGGATTGTATTTGGGTCATCTGGGGTCAAAAACTAGGTCACTAGGTCAAAAACTAGGTCACATAAAAGGTCAAATAATAGAAAAACCTTGTGTAGACAATAGAGGTTGCAGTTTACATCCAATCTTTATGAAATTTGGTCAGAATGTTTATCTTGATGAAATCTGGGTTGGGATTGTATTTGGGTCATCTGGGGGTCAAAAACTAGGTCACTAGGTCAAAAACTAGGTCAAATAATAGAAAAACCTTGTGTAGACAGTAGAGGTCACAGTTTTCATCAAATCTTTGTGAAATTTGGTCAGAATGTTTATCTTGATGAAATTCTGGGTTGGGATTGTATTTGGGTCATCTGGGGTCTAAAACTAGGTCACTAGGTCAAAAACTAGGTCAAATAGTAGAAAAACATTGTGTAGACAGTAGAGGTCACAGTTTATATCCAATCTTTATGAAATTTGGTCAGAATGTTTATCTTGATAAATTCTGGGTTGGGATTGTATTTGGGTCATCTGGGGGTCAAAAACTAGGTCACTAGGTCAAAAACTAGGTCAAATAATAGAAAAACCTTGTGTAGACAATAGAGGTTGCAGTTTTCACCCAATCTTTATGAAATTTGGTCAGAATGTTTATCTTGATGAAATCTGGGATGGGATTGTATTTGGGTCATCTGAGGTCAAAAACTAGGTCACTAGGTCAAATAATAGAAAAAAAACGTCAACAATTTGTTTGTGTAGACAGTAGAGGTCACAGTTTTCATCCAATCTTTATGAAATTTTGTCAGAATGTTTATCTTGATAAAATCTGGGTAAGGATTGAATTTGGGTCATCTGGGGTCAAAAACTAGGTCAAAAACTAGGTCACTAGGTCAAATAATAGAAAAACCTTGTATAGACAATAGAGGTCACAGTTTTCATCCAATCTTTATGAAATTTGGTCAGAATGTTTATCTTGATAAAATCTGGGTTGGGATTGTATTTGGGTCATATGGGGTCAAAAACTAGGTCACAAGGTCAAATAATAGAAAAACCTTGTGTAGACATTAGAGGTTACAGTTTTCATCTAATCTTTATAAAATTTGATCAGAATGTTTATCTTGGTGAAATATGGGTTGGGATTGTATTAGGGTCACCTGGGTCAAAAACTAGGTCACTAGGTCAAATAATAGAAAAACCTTGTGTAGACAATAGAGGTCACAGTTTTCATCATATCTTTATGAAATTTAGTCAGAATGTTTATCTTGATGAAATCTGGATTGGGATTGTATTTGGTTAGTCAGATGAGCGATTCAGGGACATCATGGCCCTCTTGTTATCCAATCTTCACCAAAATTGGTCAGAAGTTGTATCTTGATAATGTCTAGAGCAAGTTTGAATATGGGTCATGCCTGGTCAAAAACAAGGTCACGGGGTCACTTAGGGCGTTTTAAACATCACAATGTTGTCCGCTCTCTAATTCAAGTAGTTTTCATCCAATCTTCACCAAACTTGGTCAGAAGTTGTATCTAGATGATGTCAAGGTCAAGTTTGAATATGGGTCATGCCGGGTCAAAAACTAGGTCACAGAGTATCTTAGTGCATTTAAAACCTCACCATGTTGTCCGCTCTCTAATTCAAGTAGTTTTCATCCAATCCTCACCAAACTTGGTCACAAGTTTTATTTAAATGATCTCCAAATCAAGTTTGAACATGGGCCATTCGGGGCCTAAAACTTGGTCACGGGGTCACTTAGTGCGTTTTTTAACATTCAGCATGGTGTCCGCTCTCTATTTCAAGTAGTTTACATCCGATCTTCACCAAACTTGGTCAGAAGTTTTATGGAGATGATCTTAAGGCCAAGTTGATCTTAAGGCCAAGTTAGAACATGGGCCTTTCTGGGTCAAAAACTAGGTCAAGGGGTCACTTAGTGCATTTTAAAAATTGAGCATGGTGTCCGCTGTTTTTTTTAAAGACGATATGCAAAATATTATGTGTCAATGCGGCATGTGGGGGTATTCGTCATGTCTGTGACAAAGCTATAGTTTTCGTTGTTTAGCCAAAAGCAAAAGGTGTAGTAAGCTTGAGGCCTTTACTTCATTCATCAAGTAGCAATAATTATTATTGTGAGATGGATACATACATGTTTACATATTTTTTTAAACCAGATTACTAACACAGAAAACACATTATTTGGTAAATTGACTTGTTACAGAAAATAATGGCAGCTGAAGTGTCTACATAACACTGAAACTGATCTTAGTGTATGAATATTTAGAAATCTTAGATCCTTATGCTGGAATAGAGTACAATACATATAAAACAACATTATATGAGTCGCGTTCTGAGAAAACTGGGCATAATGCATGTGTGTAAAGTGTAGTCCCAGATTAGCCTGTGCAGTCCGCACAGGCTAATCAGGGACAACACTTTCCGCTTTTATGACATTTTTGTTTAAATGCAGTCTCTTCTTAGCAAAAATCCAATTTAGTCGGAAAGTGTCGTCCCTGATTAGCCTGCGCGGACTGCACATGACTTATGCCCAGTTTTCTCAGAACACAACTCCTATAAGCTGTGTCATGCAAAAAATGGGTTTTATCCTGTATGCGATCAACGTATCACCATCCTGCGTTATCTTGAAGTCTGATCAGGAGCTACACTTTAAGTTTTAACCCATTTATGCCTAGTGGACTCTCCCATCCTTCTAAATTGGATCAATGTATTTTCAAAATTAGGGATGTCTAGTATACTTATTTCTATATTTAGAATATTTCTTACAGAAATTCCTTTAAGCAAACAGCGCAGACCCTGATGAGACGCCGCATCATGTGGCGTCTCATCTGGGTCTACGCTGTTTGCCAAGGCTTTTTTTCTAGACGGTAGGTATAAATGGGTTAAAGTCATTCACAATTTCTTGATCTCATTTGTGAACAGCAAACCTCCTGACCAGGCTGCTCACATGGGAGGGTAGTCTGAAGTATTTGCTGGCCAGATATGGCATAAGACCCATTTTTATGCCCCCGAAGGTGGGCATATAGTGATTGCATTTCAGTCCGTCTGTCTGTCTGTCCGTCACACTTTATGTTTAGGTTTAGAAAAATGCTCATAACTTATATGTTGCTTCAGATGTAACCTTCATATTTGGTATGCATGTGTATATGGACAAGGCCTTTCCATACGCACACAAATTTTGACCCCTTTGACCTTGACCTTGAACTTAGGGTCCGTGTTTAGGTTTCGAAATCTGCGTTTAGGTTTCGAAAAAGTGTTTTTTGGGGGCATATGTCATCCTATGGTGACACCTCTAGTTGCATGATGTGGTTCATAATATTGACCTAAGTAGGTTTAGACAGGAGTAAAATACAAAAAAACTTTGGGGTCCAGTATCAAATAATGAAGGTTTTTACTTGTCCCTTTATTATACTTGTTAATGTTTTGTGCACATGTTTGGGGATTCATTTTCTTGCAGAGTCAGCTATAAGTCAAAAAGAAGTATTGTTGATGGAGTAGTTGCCCTTTGATAGGTTTTGTATTTTATTGTGATGATAAAGTACAAAGTCAGATTGTGAATACTTGTATTATTGTATCTGCTTTTGTATTAAAGTACTTTATCAATGTGAATTTTTTTCTGTCTACACTTTCCACGTAGAATGGATATTTGTTTCCATATAAGGAGAAAGTGTCGTTCCTGATTAGCCTCTTCTTACTGCACACCAGTGCACAGGCTAATCTTGGTCTAAACTTAACGCACTTTGTGTTTGGCTCTATTGTAGCCTAAAGGCTTCTTTGTAATTGTTCTATGGGCTACTTCACAAAGATATGGAGACATCTTCAAAACTATGTTTTAAGTTTTCATTTTCACATATTGTTTGCAGATCTGTGCATTTGAGTATTAACCCTTTCAGCGCTAGAACCGAATTTTGAAGGCCTTTGCCAACAGTTTGGATCCAGATGAGATGCCACAGAACGTGACGTCTCATCAGGATCCAAACTGTTTGCTATTCTGATAGTATTCTTTGAAAAAAAATGAAGAAAATGCTAATTTTATAAATTCTGCAGATGACATTTTAGCAGACGACAAATTTCCCAGCATTCAAAAGGTTAAAACACATGTGTTTTTTGCAGAATTATCAACACATGATATCCATGGTATCATTTATAGAAATGATGACATCATCTTTTTGTTCAGGAACTTGATATGGTGTATACTAAATTGATAAAAGGGAACTAGTATCATGTCCATCATTGTATACGGTAGGAAACATTTCCAAATGTTATGGAAAAATATCAAGCTTTTATTGCAAACAGCACTAAAGCAATAGCTGTGTTGGTAAAAATCCCTGAATGATTGTCTGTTTATAGATTTTTTGCGACTGTTCTTCTTATCACATGCAAATGGATATAATAAAACGTAAGTGTACATTATAAAATGTGAATATATATCATAAAATGCAAATTAATATAATAAAATAGAAGTCTGGAATAATGGTGCATGACTTGAACAGAAATAATAGCCATGTCACAGATGGAATACGAATGTTAAGTTTATTTTATAGCTTGATCATTCATATTTGTTTCTTATTTGGTGAATTTTAGCTCTAAAGATATCTTACCCACTGATTTACTTATAATAGACATATTTTGTTTGATATTTGTTGTTAATGTCTTATCATAGGTTCATGCAAACAGTTCATGTGGATAGCACTACTGCTTCAACACTTCATTTATGACAATTTAACTTCTTCAGCTGATTATCATATGACTGCTAAGTGTTGCTTAGACAACTTTTTATGATTTAACCCTGCACCACTTAGATACGTATTTTGACGCATTTGTAGTCCCTTAGAAAGTTAAATTTAATTAAAGGCCTTTCTTACTGGATCCAAGTTTTGAAGGTTTCAGTTAAAACCCTTAGATACTGATGAGCAGCAAACAGCATAAAACCTTTACTGTGAGTTACTTGCCGGCTTTTCTGGTTTTATGCTGTTTGCACATCGGTTCTGAGTGGGAAAGGGTTCAACAGTACTTTTTATGAGGCCAATTTTGTTATGCTACCTGCTTTTTCTCATAAGCATATAGTGATTGGCACATCTCTCTATACCTGTATTTGAAAGTACTTACGTCCATGAGTACCTGCCAAAGCTTGTTGAACTCCTCTTTAACCCTTTACCACTATGATACGTATTTTCACGCATTTGTAGTCCCTTAGAAAGTTAAATTTAATATAAGACCTTTCTTACCAGATTTAAGTTTTTAAAGCTTCATCTCCAAACCTTTGATACTGATGAGCAGCAAACAGCATAAAACCTGAACAGACGGCGAGTTACTTGCAGGCTGTTCTGGTTTTATGCTGTTTGCCATTTTCACTTTGCTTCTAAGTGGGAAAGTGTTAACCACTTAGTGGACCACTTAATCACTCTCGCTTAAACTTTCACAATGGAATGACCATAATGTGAAAGAAAAAAGAGGAATTCTTGTTGCACTTGTTTTGGTAGAATAAGGGTCCATAATCTGTTTGTCCACTATACAATATAGTATAAGTTCCAAAATAATATGTTATTTACCCTCCTGTAAGCTACAACAAACTCATTAGATGTTTTCCTTTGATTTTGTGCTCCTAAAATTCAATGAAATAAAAATATTAGTTTTTCATATTGGGAATGCATGTTTCTTTTTCTCCGCATCCAATTTTTAAAAGGCTGTTGTTGTTTTTAGCTCACCTGAGCACAACGTGCTCATGGTGAGCTTTTGTGATCGCCTTTTGTCCGTCGTCCGTTGTGCGTTGTGCGACGTCGACATTTGCCTTGTTAACTCTTTAGAGGTCACATTTATTGTCCAATCTTCATGAAATTTGGTCAGAAGATTGGTCTCAAAGATATCTTGGATGTGTTCGAAAATGGTTACGTTTGCTTGAACAACATAGCTGCCAAGGGGCGGGGCATTTTTCCTTATATGGCTATAGTAAAATCTTGTTAACACTCTTGAGGCCACATTTATTGTCCGATCTTCATTAAACATCAGAAGATTCATGCTGATAATATCTTGGGCGAGTTAAAAAATGATGCCGGTTGGTTGAAAAACATGGCTGCCAGCGGGCAGGGATTTTTTGTGTGCATATATTGCTATAGTAAAACTTTCTTAACACTCTAGAGGCCACATTTATTTTCAGATCTTCATGAAACTTGGTCAGAAGATTTGTCCCAATAATATCTTGTTATCTCAGGTGAGCGACTTTGGGCCTTTCAGGCCCTCTTGTATATTCATTTTGGTGAAGCCTTTATATTTTACTGTATTTAAAAACACTTTTTTTAATTTGGAATTATACAGCAAACTTGTGATGCTCTTAAACAAAATTGTTGATTTCATGTTGTAATTATTTTGAATTTCGTAATATTTTGTTTATATACTAATAATGAGCACTTTTCAATTACCTTTTAATGAAAAATTATAGATGTTTTTTTATATAATTCTGACAGTATTTTTAACTGTGATTTGTGCGCATGGACAGTTTCATTTTTTAAGGACTTAATTTTAATGATTCTGATTTTTACATTATAGTGTATGAGCAGGAAGATATGAACAGAAATGGACCGATCACTATTGGTTTTATAATGAATGTTTTTTAGGGAGACATTGCCATCAACCTTATTACCAATAATGGCTATCCATCTATTGTTAATCAGTTTGGATCTTTGGTAAATGATAACAGATGAATTTATGGCATTCATAGGAAAGCCCATCGTGTTGCTGTATCGTTACCTTTTGAGCTTGCACATTAGAACAGACAAAATTGATGCTTTTTCATGTTAAAAGAAAAGTGTGAGAATTGTTTGTTTGTGCAGACCGCTTTTTATTGTAAATATGTTTCTACCTTGTATATTGGTTCTTTCAAATCCCAAGATATTGCTCTTAAGGATTGTGTCCATTTGTTATTTTATTGGAAGACTGATCAATGGCTTGCTTTCTCAGGAAATGCTGTATAGGATGTTGACTTTTTAAGTAAAATGCAAATTCTGATCGTTATCAAGATTCATTTGGGATAGGTTAATGTGTTTTCTATACAAAGCATTGTCTGAAAAATCTGTTCAAAAAGTAATGAGCTTATATATTGTCCTCAAAAACATGACTTTTTCTATGTGTGCTTTTTTTTGCTTTTAAATATGAGTAAGATTATTTGGCTAAATTAAAAACAGTATCATGAAAGAAAATATTATTCTGATTCTTTTTTTGTGCCCCTTGTATAATGGCATATAGCAGTTGCACTGTCCGACCGGTCTGTCTGTCTTTCCAGCATACGTCTGGAGTTTTTTTCCTAAATGCTTGCAGATATTTACCTTATATTTGGTGTGCAAGTTTATCTAAATGACTTACAGATCAAGTTAGAATTTTGGTCAGATCCATTGATTTTTGACGAAATTATGGGTTTTGAAATTTTCTTTAAAATAACACTTTTCTGAAATTTTGTCTGAAACGCTTACTCTACTGGACTTATTTTTGATGAGTGAATTCACCTACGTGACTAACAGAACAGATTAGAGTTTCATTCAGTTTCCATTGATTTTTTATGAAGTTTTGGGCCTTGGACAATTTCCTCTAAAATATCTGTTGTGGGCATTCAAAGCGCAGTAGGGAGCATTGTGTTCCACAAAAACAACTCATGTCATACTTCAGTTTTGCAATTTGAAAAATAATATTTGATCAGAAATTTTCACAGGAGCACAACATTTACTGAGCCCTACTTTATCTAATGAAACTTAAGAGAGGTCACTGTAGCATAATGGATATGATGTCCACAGAGAAATTTTAACTGTTCCTGTACGCTTGTCAAATGAGCATTTTCTGTAAGAGGCTAGAAAACGAAATGAATTATTCTTGGATAGATTGGAACATGTCTTGAATAGAAATAGAAATTGTGTTTGTCGCCTGGAACATGTCTTGAATAGAAATTGAAATTGTGTGTTTGGCATGGAACATGTCTTGAATAGAAATTGACATTTTGTTTGTCGTCTGGAACTTGTCTTGAATAGAAATTGACATTTTGTTTGTCATCTGGAACATGTCGTGAATAGACATTGAAATTTAGGTTTTCGCCTGGAACATGTCCTGAATAAAAATTGAAATTTAGTTTTTCGCTTGGAACACGTCTTGAAAAAAAAATGTGCTTTTCGTCTGGAACATGTGTTGAATAAAAATAGAAATTGTGTTTGTCGTCTGGAACATGTATTGAATAGAAATAGAAATTGAGTTTGTCGCCTGCACTTAGTCATGTACCACAACATCATTATCTAAACATATGATTTGTTTTATCTTGCCACAAGGACAAAATACAAATTTACTGTATATTTTTTATTGTAATAACTTCTAAAAGATGTATTATCCCACAACATATAAATCATCAAATTGAGCTAAAACATGATAGAAATTAAATGTAAATAATCCATCATTCAAGCAGTGTTCCATTAAAAGTGTTCATCTAAACAGTTGCAGCAGGACTTCTATCACCACCTGGTTCGGTTCTTGAGAACTCCACCAAGGGTATACTGTGTCCATTAGCACGCACACGATGTTTAGTACCCCTTTTGACTATTCCATTCAGTTCATGACGGAAGTTCTCGTTGAGCCATCCGTACAGAAAGGGATTGATGCATGCCGAGCCCATGGCGAAAATTTTGAACAAGAGGTCGAAAAGCCGTACGTGGGGCACTATCTTTGGATCAAACTCAAGGGTCAGTCCAAACAAAGACCATGGAGTCCAGCAGATTGCATAGCACAGCACGATTGCGATAAGAATTTTATTTGTCTTGTGTTTATGACGCTTCTCCTTCTTCTTGATTGGTCGATTCCGCAGAACATTGCTTATTTTAATGTACAGAAATGTAGTGACGCAAAGGGGAAGAAAGAACTGTACTATGAGAACTGACACTGTGTAAATGTGTCTCAGAATTACGCTCTGCCACAATTCAATGCAGAATGTGTGGTATATATTTAATTCTGGAAGATCAATTACTTGGTATTCCATCTGAATTATGATTGGCACAGTTACAAGGGTGGTACAAATCGCTATTAAAGTCACGAGGCACACTGCAGTGAGCGTTGACATGCGTTTACAAAACGGATGCACAATTAGAATGTAACGATCGATGGCAATCATCAGTATAGACATGGATGATACGAATACGGGTACACCGTAAGTGGCCATGATAACTTTGCACAGAGTTTTCCCAAACACCCATTGATTGGTCAGTTGATAATGTAGTTGAAACGGCAAGTTGAACAAGCACAATAATATGTCCGAAACAGCAAGGCAAAGTATAAAAATATTTGTTGGATTTTGCAAGTGATTCTTCCGTATTAATATACACACAATCACGAGATTTTCGAGGAATCCAATAAAAATCACGATGCTATATATTACGATAATAGTAATCTTCCAGTGGCTTTCTTGTAGCAGATCCAAATTTTCTGTCCCTTGCTTGGAAATGTTTTCAAAAAACTGTAACTGTAATTGTTTGTCAAGTTCCTCCAATGACATATTCCCAAATTCGTAATTCATGCCCGTTGCAACACTGTTTGTTCTAACAGTTTCATTCACGGTTGTAGTTTTCTCCATTATATTCGCAAAATGTCATTCTTCCTCTAAATGCATTTGTGTAGTGCCAGCAAGTATGGATGCATCCCTATTTATACCCGGACAGTTTAGCAATCTTGTGAAAGTTGCTAATTTTTTCCGTTAAATGCATGGGTGCAGGAAAAACTGAGAAGATGTCTTTTACTCTTCATTCAATGTCCAAACAGAGGACTTGTTCAACATTGCAAACAGGTTTTATTCCAGCATTTTAGTATTTTTGCACTAACACTTGGAATCTAACTTTAACATGTACACATGTTAATAATTAAAATCTAGATTATAATATAAATGGAATTTGCTTCCAGATTAGCATTTATGATACGTGAAATAATCAAATCAATGTTACTGCATTACATAATGTCAATTATATTCAAATAAAAAATTGTTTCAACAGTGAAGATTCAACTACTGACACTAGAAACTGTAATGAGTTTATTGCGTTACTGATAGTTGACTCATTTGTAAATTGCAATACTTTAAAGTTTGTGCTCTTGTCTGGTTCCCAAAGTTTGAACTTCCCTTTCAATCAGTGACAAGATTATTAATGATGGGACCACTGCCTGTTTTCCTTTTATCTGAAAAATAAAAAAATCAAATTACATATAAGTTTATTTATTGCATGAACTTATTATTTTATTGTTGAAATCATATTTCTGCTAAAAAATGGAAACATAAAGAACCTTGGTTAGCCTCAAAATTCGCTTGGTCTGTTGGTGTATTTGCCCCATCCGGATTGGGTGTTGTTTAGGGCTTCACTTATAAGTTTTATAGTAAATAACATCATAACTTGAATGGAAAATATTGTACCCACGCCCTGGGAAGACTGGGCCTAAAGCTTGTGTATAAAGTAATGTCCCTGTGCAGTCTGCATGGCTCATCTGGGGTGACAACTATGCCTAAAGCTTGTGTATAAAGTAAAGTCCCTGTGCAGTCTGCATGGCTCATCTGGGGTGACAACTATGCCTAAAGCTTGTGTATAAAGTAATGTCCCTGTGTAGTCTGTATGGCTCATCTGGGGTGACAACTATGCCTAAAGCTTGTGTATAAAGTAAAGTCCCTGTGCAGTCTGCATGGCTCATCTGGGGTGACAACTATGCCTAAAGCTTGTGTATAAAGTAATGTCCCTGTGCAGTCTGCATGGCTCATCTGGGGTGACAACTATGCCTAAAGCTTGTGTATAAAGTAAAGTCCCTGTGCAGTCTGCATGGCTCATCTGGGGTGACAACTATGCCTAAAGCTTGTGTATAAAGTAATGTCCCTGTGCAGTCTGCATGGCTCATCTGGGGTGACAACTATGCCTAAAGCTTGTGTATAAAGTAATGTCCCTGTGCAGTCTGCATGGCTCATCTGGGGTGACAATATGCCTAAAGCTTGTGTATAAAGTAATGTCCCTGTGGAGTCTGCATGGCTCATCTGGGGTGACAACTATGCCTAAAGCTTGTGTATAAAGTAATATCCCTGTGCAGTCTGCATGGCTCATCTGGGGTGACAATATGCCTAAAGCTTGTGTATAAAGTAATGTCCCTGTGCAGTCTGCATGGCTCATCTGGGGTGACAACTATGCCTAAAGCTTGTGTATAAAGTAATGTCCCTGTGCAGTCTGCATGGCTCATCTGGGGTGACAACTATGCCTAAAGCTTGTGTATAAAGTAATATCCCTGTGCAGTCTGCATGGCTCATCTGGGGTGACAACTATGCCTAAAGCTTGTGTATAAAGTAATATCCCTGTGCAGTCTGCATGGCTCATCTGGGGTGACAATATGCCTAAAGCTTGTGTATAAAGTAATGTCCCTGTGCAGTCTGCATGGCTCATCTGGGGTGACAACTATGCCTAAAGCTTGTGTATAAAGTAATGTCCCTGTGCAGTCTGCATGGCTCATCTGGGGTGACAACTATGCCTAAAGCTTGTGTATAAAGTAATATCCCTGTGCAGTCTGCATGGCTCATCTGGGGTGACAACTATGCCTAAAGCTTGTGTATAAAGTAATATCCCTGTGCAGTCTGCATGGCTCATCTGGGGTGACAATATGCCTAAAGCTTGTGTATAAAGTAATGTCCCTGTGCAGTCTGCATGGCTCATCTGGGGTGACAACTATGCCTAAAGCTTGTGTATAAAGTAATGTCCCTGTGCAGTCTGCATGGCTCATCTGGGGTGACAACTATGCCTAAAGCTTGTGTATAAAGTAATGTCCCTGTGCAGTCTGCATGGCTCATCTGGGGTGACAACTATGACTAAAGCTTGTGTATAAAGTAATGTCCCTGTGCAGTCTGCATGGCTCATCTGGGGTGACAACTATGCCTAAAGCTTGTGTATAAAGTCATGTCCCTGTGCAGTCTGCATGGCTCATCTGGGGTGACAACTATGCCTAAAGCTTGTGTATAAAGTAATGTCCCTGTGCAGTCTGCATGGCTCATCTGGGGTGACAACTATGCCTAAAGCTTGTGTATAAAGTAATGTCCCTGTGCAGTCTGCATGGCTCATCTGGGGTGACAATATGCCTAAAGCTTGTGTATAAAGTAATGTCCCTGTGCAGTCTGCATGGCTCATCTGGGGTGACAATTTATGCCATGCATTAATCCAGGTTTTCACAGATAGCTGCTTATTTTTAATGTGATATTGTCTGTAAACAAATATGATGGCTACTAAGCAACTGACTAAAATAATTGATCAACCTTTAGTTTAGAAAAACATGCTACTTGATAAAATATTAAACTGATCCAGGTTTTGCCTCAAATAAGGTATAATAACCTCCTGTCAAGTATTAATTATTTAATTAATTCAGAATTTATTTCCTTTCATTGAAAAATCACGAACATCACTCTGTGCTTTTTTGAATATTATAAACCTGATGAATATTTGCCTTTTTATGAAATTGTTTAACCACTTAACATGTGATAAACAAGTGTTATGATTGGAAAATAATACAAAAATTGCAAATTAATTTTAAACACTTTGCATGAATTGAAGGTTCTATCTAGTATTATCCGGAAGAAAGACAGATTATGAACTTCACTTTAATAAATTGTGTTACTTTCAAGGGACTGCAACCAAAATTAGAACATAAATGTACTTTACTGAGTAGGAATGTTTCTATGTCTTGAATTTTTCAAATAATTATTTAACTTACTCAGAAACAATCTTAATTTATGTTTTTTTACACTCATGTTTATAATGCATTGTCAAATGCATATGACTCTCGTAAGAAACTTAATTTATTTATCGACATAATGAATTTCATTCTATTGGAATTAAGTATTAGCCAATTTATATTGACAAGACAATTCACTACATTATATTGGAATAAAGTCTCCACAAACCAAACTAACTTGTTCTGCTTGGAATAATATTTTTAAATGAAAGTTTAACAAATCTTGTATTTCCATTATGACAATCATGCAACATATCACTCACACTAATTGGTCATGAGAATAGATTTCAATCAATTTAGTAGCTATTTGCGATAAAGGAAGTAAAATCTAATTATCAGAAATAAGTGTACTTATTTATCCTGTTTCAACCTGATTACTTTAACAAAGTCTTTTATCACAGAATCTATGAGTTTCTGGCTAAATAATGTTGCTGATGAGATAATTACAATTACAAATTACTTTCCCAGGTATGTGAACTGCTTAATTGGAGGATTTTATTATTTGCGAAAATGTTGCTAAATAGGGTGTATAAATGTATGTAAGGGACGATAAGCAATTAGTTTTATTTATTTTTTATAATATTTTTTAGTTTAAACCAATTATTTTTAGCTTGCATGTATTGATAGCCCAAGGGTTTTGGAGACACTCTTAAGTTTGTGACCTAGGTAGAACCAGTGCTTGGTGTCTTCCCTAGTTGTTTCAACCATATCGTTGCACTGTAACTTTATAAAAAGAACATTTTAATTTAAAGTTTTATGTTGGTTAGCATAATTAGGGTTTAAAAAGAATTATTTACATTATAAGGTTTCAACAGGTTTTAATTTATGTTCACCATTTGTTTATTAAATTAATGTGATGTTCTTACTTTACTTTATTTTTTGTTTATATTTATGCCCCCCTTCAAAGAAGACGGGGTTTATTGTTTTGCACATGTCGGTCGGTAGGTCGGTCGGTCCGTCCACCGAATGGTTTCCGGATGATAACTCAAGAACGCTTACGCCTAGGATCATGAAACTTCATAGGTACATTAATCATGACTCGCAGATGACCCCTATTGATTTTCAGGTCACCAGGTCAAAGGTCAAGGTCAGGGTGACTAGAAACAGTATAATGGTTTCCGGATGATAACTCAAGAACGCTTACGCCTAGGATCATGAAACTTCATAGATACATTGATCATGACCTGCAGATGACCCCGATAGATTTTCAGGTCACTAGGTCAAAGGTCAAGGTCACGGTGACTTGACACAGAAAAATGGTTTCCGGATGATAACACAAGAACGCTTACGACTACAGGTGTTTGATTTTTCCGCGAATCCGTGGATTTCAGCGGATCGGGTTGTCCCGGGGTCACTTCTGAGATTCTCGTTAATTTGTTTAAAAAAATGTGGGGGAGAGGGGCTACCACCGATTCCGCGGGCGTATTTCATAAGCAGCCCGAAATATCTGCGGCCTGCGAAATCTCTCCGCATTTTACACGGGTAGATTCTGACTAAGCATTTTTTAAACGAGCGATATAATTGGCTATCGTTTCCCAATCTTCCAATTAAAATCGTTTTCTTAAAATGTGTTTGGTATTTCTTAGCAGATTCGTTTGCAATTGGCGCCATTGTCAAGCGAAAATTAAGATTTTTTAAATGACAAATAGCAATGGAATAAATGACTGACATCACCTAGTCTGATAGGAATAAAAAAATGTGTTTGTCATTGAAAAAGACTGCGTTTTAGATACAAGCAACAGATATTTTGTTAATAAATGTGCTCAGTAAATTTGTGTCACGGAAACCAGTGTTTGCAAATTGGAATTTAATCTACTCGCGAAGTAAATTCATAAGAATATTGTTCGAACATGGAAATAGACAAACAGGCATGCCGACAAACATGATTTGATTTATATGTTAGTGGGTCTGTGTATAATCAGATTCATATGCATATTCTGCTTTATTATGTTTGTCACGCTGTTCAGTTAACTGACATAGCATTGAACTGAGTGAACTGAAGATGTTAATTGCAAGATATTGAATGGTAAACAAATTAAATATATTAATTTAACTCAGTTTAATACATCATTCACACAAGAAGAACACTCAAGTGTGTTTGTTTATATTTAGTCCATTAACTGTAATTCAATACATTGACAAACTGCTGCTATTGATCACAATAAATACTGACTACTGTTTTCTTAGCATCCTCAGTATGTTAAATGTGAAGTTTAACAGGTTTTTATAAAGAAATACTGTTATGAAGTTCAAGAAGTTGTTTATTTTAATGTCTGTTTTAAGGTTTGTCATTGCGTTATGCGAGCCATTCGCGTAGTAAAAATCAGTCGACAGAATTTTCCTCCCCTCTGACTCTGCCTCAATCACACCCCTGGCCTAGGATCATGAAACTTCATAGGTACATTGATCATGACTCGCAGATGACCCCTATTAATTTTCAGGTCACTAGGTCAAATGTCAAGGTCACGGTGACTTGACACAGTAAAATGGTTTCCGGATGATAAGTCAAGAAAGCTTACGCCTAGGATCATGAAACTTCATAGGTACATTGCTCATGACTGGCAGATGACCCCTATTGATTTTCAGGTCACTAGGTAAAAGGTCAAGGTCACAGTGACAAATAACGTATTCACACAATGGCTGCCACTACAACTGACAGCCCATATGGGGGGCATGCATGTTTTACAAACGGCCCTTGTTCTACTTTCCAACTCTGTGAAATTAAAACTGTTTTGAGATGATGGTTGATATTAATTAAAGCAACACAAATATATTTTGATATGTTCATTGTTTTAATTAATGTTTATAATGAAAGCATATATTTCCCAAAATGCTCCTTCAATACTTATACGATTCGCGTTCTAAGAAAACTGGGCATAATGCATGTGCGTAAAGTGTCGTCCCAGATTAGTCTGTGCAGTACGCAAAGGCTAATCAGGGACGACACTTTCCGCTTTTATGACATTTTTCGTTAAGCAAAAATCCAATGTAAGGCGGAAAGTGTCCTCCCTGATTAGCCTGTGTGGACTGCACATGCTAATCTGGGACGACACTTTACATACAAGCATTTTGCCCGGTTTTTACAGAACACGTCTCATATAGTCTTGTGCCTATTTATTATTAGGAAAACAAAAACAGACCAAGTACAATATGGTATGTCAATATAATTGTTTTAAAGAGATATTGTAAGAATATTAAATTTAAGTATCTTACATAATCACCAGGTTTCTGACGATTTGTAACAGATGTTGTAAGGTTAATTAAAGAAGCAGAACATTCCCTGTTGATTCCTTATTGCGCTATCCATATTTTTAACACACCACTGGCTGGGCTTTTCATCTTGTTAATTCAACTGTTAATGAAAGGGATCAGAATACGCATTTGTGATACCTTGGCTCAGTTTGACTTCTTTTTTTTTTTTTACTGAAATGGATAAAACATGTCCCAGGTGTGAAATATTGATATCCTTAAAGACCATAATAATCTTATTTTTTTGAGATGATAACAAAAGAGGATCAACTGTCATAAAAGGAATTTGCACACAGATATTTGATATTTTAGATAACATGATCCGCATTCAAATTTTTAGATATCAGAATATTGTCACATTTGTATAACTTGTTTAAAGTGATAATTTGCCATTTTATTTATTTTGTATTTTTCCCTCAACAAAAATGCAGTATTTTACCAAATGCCACCAAAAGCATTGCTTTCAAGGGGTTGGCACTGAATTGTATGTCAGACATGACTATTTAATATATAGTTTAAACTCACCACACAAACTGTCACCAGCAATAAACAATGAAATTTGACAGCAGCTTACAATTATTGATAATTATTGCAAATGTAATAACAACTATAACATAAAGATTCACAAAACAATGAGTAAACATATGTTACAGAAATGTGATCTTTTGTAAAGGACTGAGAATCTCTGCAAAATTTAACCCATTTATGCCTAGTGAACTCTCCCATCCTTCAAAATTGGTTCAATTTATTTTCAAAATTAGGGATGTCTAGTATAATTATTTCTATATTTAGAATATTTCTTACAGAAATTCCTTTCAGAAAACAGCACAGACCCAGATGAGACGCCGGATTATGCTGCGTCTCATCTTGGTCTACGCTGTTTGCCAAGGCCTTTTTTCTAGATGCTAGGCATAAATGGGTTTATAAAAACAAACAAAAAGCCAACTTATCTTGTTGTTCCATATTTATACAATCGTGTAGAATTTTTTTATAATATATATTGATTGTTCTTGTTTTAATTTGTTCATTGATGCATGAATACATAAGGTTCTTATTGTTTTGGCTTTCATTTGTCACAAAGGTCAAAGTTGTAAATACAAATTCAAATTCATGATGCAATTAAATATTCAAATGCTCAATTTAATTTAAAGATGAGTTGGCAAATATAAATTTAAAAATATTAAATAAATGTTAAAATACATGTATTTCTAACTTGTACAAAATAACCAACCAAGTGAAAACAGTTGTGTGCAATCAAATTGTTTTATCGAACACAGCAGATTTTGCTATCTTTGCTTCACTTTAAAGTAAATTTATTATTTCTTAATCTGTATATTATATAAGTTATGTAATATTCTTTAAAAAATATTAATTAATGAAAGATGTTAAAGCTTTTTAAAAAACATGTATTTTCTTGTATATTAAATAGTATTTAGATTATTTTAATGGTCTATCAATTGACAAGTGTTTAAACAGCATTTCATTCATTATAGTGCTTTGAAGAAAATACATGTTATATGTAAACGAAACAATCAGTATGTAAATTCAAGTCTTACATTTCAAATGTAAAGCAATATTAATTTTTGAAGATGACTTTTTTCAATTGGTATATTTGTTGCTGCCAATTATATCTTGTAAATTATAATTGTTGCTGTTGATTTTATATATATGTTATGAATTGATGTGGAAAAATATGAAGAATAAAATATGAGCACACTCTGGGGAAAATGAGGTTATTCCTTTACCACTTAGATTTATATTTAACTCTTTACCACTTAGATACTATTAAACCCTTTACCACTTAGATACATATTTAACCATTTACCTGAATTAGATACATATTTAACCCTTTACCACTTAGATACCTATTTAACCCTTTACCACTTTTTAATAGATACATATTTAACCCTTTACAACTTAAAAAGTATTTAATCCTTCACAACTTAGAAAGTATTTAACCCTTTACCCCTTTGATATGTTTTTAACCCTTTACCACTTAAATACGTATTAAACCATTTTCCACTTAGTCTGCAAAGGCTTGCAAGGACACTTTCTGCTTTTATGTATTTTTTTCATTGAAAGACAATCTCTTCTAATTGTCAACCAACTCTAGGCAGAAAGGGCAGACTGCACAGCGTAATCTGGGATGAATTTGTTTGCACATGCATTAAGCCCAGTTTTCCCTGAGCACATGTCCTATGTATGGATAAAGACTCAACTTTATTTTAAAAGAAACGTTTCTTAATTATTTTTTGTTAAATCACCATTTTTAAGTATATTTTATTTAATCATACATATGGACCACTTATTAAATTTCAGATCCTATAATTATTTTTACTGCTTAAAAATAGTAATTTTTATAAAAACCTATTTTTTAACCCCCCCATATTTGTGGTTTATAGGGCTTTACGGTCAACTGATAGTATACTGTTCTGAAAATAATTTGTTTTATTAAAATTAATTTATATAACTGTATTGTAATTTCTATACAAAAAAACTACTCATTATAAATGCCTAATATAATAAACAAACTAATCATAACTTTAAATTAAAATAACAATAATATATAATGTAATGTTATTTTTTCAAGATGCATGCATTAATATTTTATTTAATTAATGTTTATATCAAAATTCTTAATTTGATAAAATGATCAGAATTAAACTAACCTGTTTTGTAATTTAGCTTATAACCAAACATTCCAATATTACATAATAAATGTGTGTGTTATCATTTAATCCAATTCTTGTTCACTCCTCATATGTTCACCCTTGGTTCATTACTCCATAATAGTGTAACAATAACCAGAGACCCAAAACAGTTCTGCAATAGGAGAAAGTCCACAGCAGTCCGATTTCACAGTTTACAGTTTTAAGCACCCTCCCAATAGTTTCCAATTGGCACAAGGCATTTTCTCAATCGTGCCGTATTTCCCAATGATTGTTGTATATTTCATGCTGAATTGTCACAAACTAAGCTGACTTTTCTCACTGAAATACCCCGTGCAATAATACAGTTGTCAATACCCTTTTGTCTGCGTTGCTAGTATGTAAGAATATATTGTACTGTTTTATGTCATAGCATTAGTTTGATAATAGTGATTAATCCTTACAGTGCGGGAACCGAATGTTGAAGGCCTTTGCAAACAGTTTGGATCCAGATGAGACGCCACAAAACGTGGCGTCTCATCAGGATCCGAACTGTTTGCTATCCTGATAGTATTCTTTGAAAAAAATAGAAGAAAATGCTAATTTTAGAAATTCAGCAGAAGACATTTTAGCAGAAGACAAATTTCACAGCATGCAAAGGGTTAACCCTTTACCGCTTAGATAGTGGTATTTTGACACATTTGTAGTCCTTAAGAAAGTCACATTCAATTAAATACCTTTCTTACTAAATTTAAGTTTAAAAGTCTACATTTCCTTTGTAACGGATGAGCAGCAAACAGCATAAAACCTGAACAGACTGAGAGTTACTCGCAGGCTGTTCTGGTTTTATGCTGGTTGCAAAAGCCATTTTTGCTTTGCTTCTTATGTGGGAAAGGGTTAAGGGTTATTAACTTATTGATTAAGTATGATGTTTGCAAATTGGCCCATTATCAGTTATATTGACGGTTACAATGTAGCAGATAAATCACAGTAACAAAATAACTTAGTACTTCTAGCAATAACAGTAGAAGGCAATGCATCAGGAATAATATGTACAACAGAAGAAGTAGCAATAGAGGATACTGAAGTGCCTTGGAACTTCTGGGGCCGATTTAATTTAAACTTGGAATGAGCATAGTGTAATAGGATGATGTTGGTCAGATGCTGTCACATCTTTGAACTGCTTCGATAGATTAAATTGAAACTTTTTAAGAATGTATATATAGATAAGAGGATGATGCATGTCAAATTGCAACACAAACAATTTGCAAATAACAGAGTTATGGCCATTTTTATACCCCCTTTCGAAGAAAAGGTTGCATATAGTGATCGGACTGTACTCCTGTTCGTCTGTCCGACTGTCTGTCTGTCTGTCCGTCTTTCCGTCACACTTTGCGTTTAGGTTTCGAAAAAGGCTCATAACTTCTATGTCGCTTGAGATATAACCTTCATATTTGGTATGCATGTGTATATAGACAAGGCCTTTCCATAGGCACACATTTTTTTACCCCTGTGACCTTGACCTTGAACTTAGGGTCCCCATTTAGGTTTAGAAATCTGCGTTTAGGTTTCGAAAAAGGCTCATAACTTCTTTGTCCCTTGAGATATAACCTTAATATTTGGTATGCATGTGTATATCGACAAGGCCTTTCCATACGCACACATTTTTTTACGCCTGTGACCTTGACCTTGAACTTAGGGTCCGCGTTTAGGTTTCGAAATCTGCGTTTAGGTTTTGAAAAATGCTCATAACTTCTATGTCCCTTGAGATATAACCTTCATATTTGGTATGCATGTGTATATGGACAAGGCCTTTCCATACACAAACAAATTTTGACCCCTGTGACCTTGACCTTGAACTTAGGGTTCGCATTTAGGTTTAGAAATCTGGGTATAGGTTTCAAAAAATGCTCATAACTTCTATGTCCCTTGAGATATAACCTTCATATTTGCAATGCATGTGTATATGGACAAGGCCTTCCCAAACGCAATTTTTTTTGACCCCTGTGACCTTGACCTTGAACTTAGGGTCCACGTTTAGGTTTCGAAATCTGCGTTTAGGTTTCGAAAAATGCTCATAACTTCTATGTCCCTTGAGATATAACCTTCATATTTGGTATGCATGTGTATATGGACAAGGCCTTTCGATACGCACACATTTTTTTACCCCCTTGACCTTGAACTTAGGGTCCGCGTTTAGGTTTCCAAATCTGCATTTAGGTTTTGAAAAATGCTCATAACTTCTATGTCCCTTGAGATATAACCTTCATATTTGGTATGCATGTGAATATGGACAAGGCCTTTCCATACACTCAAAAATTTTGACCCCTGTGACCTTGACCTTGAACTTAGGGTCAGCGTTAAGGTTTCGAAATCTGCGTTTAGGTATCGAAAACAGCTCATTACTTCTATCAAGCGTTTATAGGGAGCATAAGTCATCCTATGGTGACAGCTCTTGTTAAATTCAAAATACGGTTTTTATATAGGATTTTTTCTGTCTTGGGCTGTGTCTCCAAATAATATGATCCACAGTCTTGAAACTTACCATAGTTGTTTTGTATCATATTGGGCTGAGTAACATGCTAGACCCATAGCCCTAAATGCAAGGTCAAGGTCACACATTGAGGTCAATTATCACAAATTTGATGAATCATTCATAATTTAGCTATAACTTCACCATGCATCAAGGGAATCTGTAATAACTGTCTACAACTGTTTAAGCCTGATGATACCGTGTATCAGTGTATTAAGCCATTGTCTTCAAAAAAAAATTTTTATTGAATAAATCAAAGAAAACGCATCTGTTCTTTGTTATTTAATCCATTTTGTGAGAAGTTAAGTTCCATTATGATATGATGGGTCATTTTATCTCGATATCGGCTGGATTCTGCTTAAGGTCGGACGCATTTTGTTTGTTATGAAAAGTACTGTGTATTGATGTATTATCTGTTATAGCCGCTTTGTAGATTACAAACATAAAGTTCCCCCCTGTCATTGGTGTACTAGATAAGAGTTATTGTTAGTTAAACAAAATTCTGTGAAACCATTATTAATCGTCAGGCATTAGTTTTCGTGTATTTCGTCAGTCGACCGATTGACGAATTCAAGATCCTAACGAACAATTATGTCCCATATTTAAACAAATAATAAAAACGGAATACCCAAAGGCATGAAATCCCAAAAATCCAACATAATCCATGCATACATACTCCGTCTGTTTCGTAGTCAAGGTTAATCCAGTTTTGACACAAAAGGGTGCAGATTACACAGTGTACTTATCTGATAAGTGACATTGCTCTAAAACGCGAGTGCAGCACAGCTGTATCTACGCTACTTGAAATATATCTACAATGTATATATATAATCAAGAAAGAATCAAGAAAGAATATGTAATAAGAACAATACCATATGTAATGTAATCCATCTTTTTTGTATAATTTTGCACACCTCGTCTATACATTTATGTACTTTTTTGCTCATGTATTCATGTCAAACATGAATTGAGTTGAAATGAAAGGTTTTTGACTTGACTTATTGCGTTGACTTCGTTTAGGTAGAATAGTAATGATTAGCGCTAATTGTTAACAACTTTATTATCAATTGTGTGTATTGTATTTTTCAATGTTGTTGCAAATTATACAGCCTCCACGCAGCGGATCTGGATCAAAGACAATAAACGAAATTAAAAGATTATGATGTGTGATCAACACCTGACTTACATACATTTTCCGCATTGATTACAAATTTATACGGGATTGATTTGTGTTTGGTTGTTTTCGTTTAACTACAATACAGATGTAAAAATAGCTTGTGCTTCGTTTATGGGCTTTCGATAGTTTAATTATTGACAGCTTTGACAAATTTTTAAGATATATGTTTCAAATCAGTGTAACTTGTAGCAATTGAACACGTAACAGGTAAAGAGAAATTAGCAATCATGCAGATTAGTTCGATCCAAACGTAGAGTATTTGTTTACAAAAAATAACTTATATTTTTGCGTGATTTTCAGGAAATCCCCGGAAAGCTCGTTTTTCAAAGGACTGAGTATGACGCAATAAAACATTGCTTTGTATCCTATTGCATTCAATCTTATTTAAACTCATTCGTCCATTGGTTGTGACAATTAAATCTGAACTGTGCCCTATAAAACCGCTGTCCCATAATGCACTGTTAATTTTACACTTCAGAAAATTATTGTAGTTTGTACTAAAACTGATCAAATATTTACGATGCAAAACTCTTGAAACATTATTGAAAATTGACCAAATAGTTTAATAACTCTAATTTTAACCAATAATCTTTGCATATTCTCTAATTTGCGCTGATAAAGGTAAGATTGTTATTAGTTTGGCGATGATAATAAATAAATAAGACCAATTGGCAATCGGCTTCACTGTTTCAAACACTCGTTAACGGTTATTCGGTCCCACTAATCCACTTATCTTAATAATGATACTCTAATGGAGGCTAATTACTGATCACCTGATAACAGAAGACTAGTATATTGACATGTGACAAACAGGCCCCACCTCCTGCAAGTGACTCTCAAGTGTCCTCCCCCTTTCCCTACTACAATTTATCGCAACCCCGATATATTTCGGACAAACAAATTGGATAATGACTGAAGCATTTTTTTTTTAAGTCAGGAATTGGCGAATTTAAGTGCTGACGAAAACGTCATTTTTATAAAAACGATGAAATTTCGTGCTGGCGAAAATAAATGGTTTCACAGTACATAAACTTTTACCTTTTATTTCATTAGTTCAACAACAACAACTTAGCAATAACTTAATATAGTTTTATCAATTTAACATCGACTGCTCTGCAGCTCATATTTGGTGATGGTGTGCAACTGAATATGAAAACCGATTAATTAGAAAACGCCCAAAAGTAACATTTCCGAGAAAAAAGCCGTATTTTATTTCAATTGACTGGTATGAAGTTTTAGCGATTAATCGCAATCGTAGTTGCAAGCCAATATATGTAAAAACACAGCTTCGTCTAACTCGCGCATTGCCATGTGACGTCATTTTACTTTGGCATTATTCTATTCGTTAAAATAGCTTTCAACAATTGTGAAATACTCTCTCAATCCTATACAAAACTTACGCAACTTTGCAAGATTATGCAAATGACATGGTATTTTGTTAAAAAAGAAAACCTACTAACCCGTTGAAAGGTCATTTACTGAGTATATTTGTCTGTTGAAAAAACTTGTAAATAATCAGCACCAGAACTAAGAAGTTATGGATCAGATAGTTGGCATGTTTCGGATTACATCCGTACGTCATACCCACCGATACGCAGTACTCAAAGTATACTTTATCTTGCTGTGTATCAAAGTTAAGACTCAATCTCAAGGGTCAAGGTCAAATGCTGGAGTTAAATGTTACACTTTTTTAAAATTAAATATGCCTTATTTTGTAAGGATTCTACAATACATCAAGGCTCTCAATCATCTTGAGCTGAGTCACATGCACGACCCTTAACCCTATAGGCAAAGTTTAGGTCACATTTTGAGGTCAAAGGTCACAAATTTAATGAATTATTCTTAATTTAGCTGTTACTTCAGTGTGCTTCAATGGATTTTGTAATAACGGCGTATAATTGTACAATTGCATATAATAACATTTGGTAAAAATATTATTTCTATGATTTTTCTTTCCATATTTTCTCTTAAGTTAAAGCTTTACAATATGTTCCTTTTCATACAATTTTATATCCCACTTGTGATAAAATCAAAGTTATAAGAATATGTTGCACATTAAGTATTTGAGATTTACCATGCAAATAAACACAATTCAGGGCTTAAAGATAATATAAGTCAACATGTTCACCATGTGTTGTTTAGGCTTTACATGACTGATCCTGTGATTTTATTGTTCAAATGTGGGCTTCTCAATTTCTCAATAATCTGGTCTGATTTTTAGCTCAGGTATGTTTTCGATGATTTATCAAACCAATGCTGCACTCTGTGGAGCTTGCCATGTGGTAATAATCTCTGCCATGTTCTCAGGTGCTTACATAATGTCAAACTTTCATAAGCAATAATCTTCAAAGCTCCTACAGAGAAAAACTAGTTATTTGCTTGTTTTTTTCTCCAATCCATTCTTAGACTTATGGCAAAAGACTAAAGCTTAATTATAATTATGTCCAAGTATGTAATCAGACTGCCCGCCAATATGATGAATGAAAAGACACAAGAGCACACAGAGTACACTTCATTTTTAACATTATACATTCTTCCTAGTATTAAGTGTAGGTAAAAGTAGGTGGGTAGTCTAAGAATTGGTAGGCGAATAATCTTATGTGTGAGAATAGGTAGGTGAATAGTCTTATGTGTGAGAATAGGTAGGTGAATAGTCTTATGTGTGAGAATAGGTAGGTGAATAGTCTTATGTGTGAGAATAGGTAGGTGAATAGTCTTATGTGTGACAATAGGTAGGTGAATAGTCTTATGTGTGAGAATAGGTAGGTGAATAGTCTTATGTGTGAGAATAGGTAGGTGAATAGTCTTATGTGTGAGAATAGGTAGGTGAATAGTCTTATGTGTGAGAATAGGTAGGTGAATAGTCTTATGTGTGAGAATAGGTAGGTGAGTCTTATGTGTGATGAAATGCATGTGAATACTGGTCGTGTACGTAATTCCGGCCTGTACGTAAAAAATCGGCCACCTGTGTTTAATCATTTTCATGATCTAAACACACATATTTTGATTATTTTTATAACAATCAACTCGAAAACCAACCCTACTCTTAATATTTTGCAAATAAAAGACACATATCACAGTAAACGTCAGCATAAAAATGTCTAAAAAATAAGACAAAATATTTCTCACATGGGAAAAGTGACGTCATCATCCAAAGCGAAAATTATATTCATATAAGAAAAAAATATGTTTGATAAAAAATTTATTGTTTCTATCAGAAAAACTTGAATTAAGGTATTTTCAATTTATATTTATTTAAATAGGTAGGGGGAGTAACTGGAAAAATAATGTCGCATATATTTTAAGTTTCAAGTCGAACATTTTGTTTGTTAATACCTTTATTAATACTCTTAAAATGAGGACATTTGTCTAAAGATATTGCTTTGTAATTGTACTTGCAGATTAAACTGAAAAGTGGCCGATTTTTTAGGTACAATAGCCCTACGAAAATTGATAGTTAATATGTCATTAATTTCTGTTGATTAAAGTAACATACACTGATCTAATTCTATTGAAATTTTCATGCTATAGGTGTTTTGAACCCAGGATTATATATGTGAAGTTTAGTTTCAACCAGTTGCCTTAAACAAAAGATTTTGTTAAAATAGTCCCAAAAGTGGCCGGAATTACGTACACGACCAGTAGTCTAATGTGTGAGAATATGTAGGTGAATAGTCTTATGTGTGAGAATAGGTAGGCGAATAGTCTTATGTGTGATGAAATGTAGGTGAATAGTCTAATGTTTGAGAAAAGGTAGGCGAATAGTCTTATGTGTGATGAAATGTAGGTGAATAGTATAATGTTTGAGAATAGGTAGGTGAATAGTCTTATGTGTGAGAATAGGTAGGTGAATAGTCTTATGTGTGATAACATGTAGGTGAATAGTCCTATGTGTGAGAATAGGAAGGTGAATAGTCTTATGTGTGAGAATAGGTAGGTGAATAGTCTAATGTGTGAGAATAAGTAGGTGAATAGTCTTATGTGTGAGAACAGGTAGGTGAAAAGTCCTATGTGTGAGAATAGGTAGGTGAATAGTCTAATGTGTGATGAAATGTAGGTGAATAGTCTTATGTGTGAGAATAGGTAGGTGAATAGTCTTATGTGTGATAACATGTAGGTGAATAGTCCTATGTGTGAGAATAGGAAGGTGAATAGTCTTATGTGTGCGAATAGGTAAGTGAATAGTCTTATGTGTGAGAATAGGTAATTGAATAGTCTTATGTGTGATAAAATGTATGTGAATAGTCTAATGTGTGAGAAAAGGTAAGTGAATAGTCTTATGTGTGTGAATAGGTAGGTGAATAGTCTTATGTGTGAGAATAGCTAGGTGAATAGTCTTATGTGTGAGAATAGGTAGGTGAATAGTCTTATGTGTGATAAAATGTAGGTGAATAGTCTTATGTGTGAGAATAGGTAGGTTAATAGTCTTATGTGTGATAAAAGGTAGGTGAATAGTCTTTTGTGTTAGAATAGGTAGGGGAATAGTCATATGTGTGACAATAGGTAGGTGAATAGTCTTATGTGTGAGAATAGCTAGGTGAATAGTCTTATGTGTGAGAATAGGTAGGTGAATAGTCTTATGTGTGATAAAATGTAGGTGAATAGTCTTATGTGTGAGAATAGGTAGGTTAATAGTCTTATGTGTGATAAAAGGTAGGTGAATAGTCTTTTGTGTTAGAATAGGTAGGGGAATAGTCATATGTGTGACAATAGGTAGGTGAATAGTCTTATGTGCATTAAAATGTAGGTGTATAGTCCTATGTGTGACAAAAGGTAGGTGAATAGTCGTATATGTGACAATAGGTAGCTGAATAGTCTTATGTGTGAGAATAGGTAGTTGGATAGTCTAATGTGCGAGAATAGGTAGATTAATAGTCTTATGTGTGAGAATAAGTAGGTGAATAGTCTTATATGTGAGAATAGGTAGGGGAATAGCCTTATGTGTGTGAAAAGGTAGGTGAATAGTCTTATGTGTGAGAATAGGTAGTTGAATAGTCTTGTGTGAGAATAGGTAGTTGGATAGTCTAATGTGTGAGAATAGGTAGGTGAATAGTCTAATGTGTGAGAAAAGGTAGTTGGATAGTCTAATGTGTGAGAATAGGTAGATGAATAGTCTTATGTGTGAGATTAAGTAGTTGGGTAGTCTAATGTGTGAGAATAGGTAGTTGGATAGTCTAATGTGAAAGAATAGGTAGGCAAATAGTCTTATGTGTGAGAATATGTAGATGAATAGTATTATGTGTGAGAATAGGTTGATGAATAGTCTTATGTGTGAGAATAGGTAGGTGAATAGTCTTATGTGTGAGAATAGGTAGTTGGACAGTCTAATGTGTGAGAATATGTATGTGAATAGTCTAATGTGTGAGAATAGGTAGGTGAATAGTCTTATGTGTGAGAATAGGTAGGTGAATAGTCTTATGTGTAATAAAATGTAGGTGAATAGTCTTATGTGTGAGAATAGGAAGGTGAATAGTCTTATGTGTGAGAATTGGTAGGTGAATAATCTTATGTGTGAGAATAGGTAGGTTAATAGTCTTATGTGTGATAATAGGTAGGTAGGTAAATAGTCTTATGTGTGATAATAGGTAGGTGAATAGTCTTATGTTTGAGAATAGGTAGTTGGATAGTCTACCGTGTGAGAAAAGAAAGATGGATAGTCTTATGCGTGAGAAAAGGTAGGTGAATAGTCTAATGTGTGACAATAGGTAGGTGAATAGTCTTATGTGCGATAAAATGTAGGTGTATAGTCCTATGTGTGACAAAAGGTAGGTGGAAAGTTGTATATGTGACAAAAGGTAGCTGAATAGTCTTATGTGTGAGAATAGGTAGTTGGATAGTCTAATATGTGAGAATAGGTAGATGAATAGTCTTATGTGTGAGAATAAGTAGGTGAATAGTCTTATATTAGAGAATAGGTAGGTGAATAGTCTTATGTGTAAGAATAGGTAGTTGGACAGTCTTATGTGTGAGAATAGGTAGGTGAATAATCTTATGTGTGAGAATAGGTAGGTGAATAGTCTTATGTGTGAGAATAGGTAGGTGAATAGTCTTATGTGTGAGAATAGGTAGGTGAATAGTCTTATGTGTGATGAAATGCATGTGAATACTGGTCGTGTACGTAATTCCGGCCTGTACGTAAAAAATCGGCCACCTGTGTTCAATCATTTTCATGATCTAAACACACATATTTTGATTATTTTTATAACAATCAACTTGAAAACCAACCCTACTCTTAATATTTTGGAAATAAAAGACACATATCACAGTAAACGTCAGCATAAAAATGTCTAAAAAATAAGACGAAATATTTCTCACATGGGAAAAGTGAAGTCATCATCCAAAGCGAAAATTATATTCATATAAGAAAAAAATATATTTGATAAAAAATTTATTGTTTCTATCAGATAAACTTGAATTAGGGTATTTTCAATTAATTGTATAAAACACACATTTAAAACATAAAAATAAGGATTTAAATATAAACTTTTATTATATTAATTACCTCCCTTGATTAGAATATTAAAAGGTTGCACGTTGTAAAATTAAATAAAAGCGTTTACTAAAAATCAACACTAAAGTCAACTTTTTAAACAAAATGTTTTTACTTCCTTAGCTATGTTAGAAAAAGTTGATAAAAACTATTAAAAATAAATATTTTTTTTATGAATTTGCAATTCCCCATTAACAGTGCCTGTTTATATTTATTTAAATAGGTAGGGGGAGTAACTGGAAAAATAATGTCGCATATATTTTAAGTTTCAAGTCGAACATTTTGTTTGTTAATACCTTTATTAATACTCTTAAAATGAGGACATTTGTCTAAAGATATTGCTTTGTAATTGTACTTGCAGATTAAACTGAAAAGTGGCCGATTTTTTAGGTACAATAGCCCTACGAAAATTGATAGTTAATATGTCATTAATTTCTGTTGATTAAAGCAACATACACTGATCTAATTCTATTGAAATTTTCATGCTAGAGGTGTTTTGAACCCAGGATTATATATGTGAAGTTTAGTTTCAACCAGTTGCCTTAAACAAAAGATTTTGTTAAAATAGTCCCAAAAGTGGCCGGAATTACGTACATGACCAGTAGTCTAATGTGTGAGAATATGTAGGTGAATAGTCTTATGTGTGAGAATAGGTAGGCGAATAGTCTTATGTGTGATGAAATGTAGGTGAATAGTCTAATGTTTGAGAATAGGTAGGTGAATAGTCTTATGTGTGAGAATAGGTAGGTGAATAGTCTTATGTGTGATAACATGTAGGTGAATAGTCCTATGTGTGAGAATAGGAAGGTGAATAGTCTTATGTGTGAGAATAGGTAGGTGAATAGTCTAATGTGTGAGAATAAGTAGGTGAATAGTCTTATGTGTGAGAAAAGGTAGGTGAATAGTCCTATGTGTGAGAATAGGTAGGTGAATAGTCTTATGTGTGATGAAATGTAGGTGAATAGTCTTATGTGTGAGAATAGGTAGGTGAATAGTCTTTTGTGTGATAACATGTAGGTGAATAGTCCTATGTGTGAGAATAGGAAGGTGAATAGTCTTATGTGTGAGAATAGGTAAGTGAATAGTCTTATGTGTGAGAATAGGTAATTGTATAGTCTTATGTGTGATAATATGTATGTGAATAGTCTAATGTGTGAGAAAAGGTCAGTGAATAGTCTTATGTGTGTGAATAGGTAGGTGGATAGTCTTATGTGTGAGAATAGCTAGGTGAATAGTCTTATGTGTGAGAATCGGTAGGTGAATAGTCTTATGTGTGATAAAATGTAGGTGAATAGTCTTATGTGTGAGAATAGATAGGTTAATAGTCTTATGTGTGATAAAAGGTAGGTGAATAGTCTTTTGTGTTAGAATAGGTAGGGGAATTGTCATATGTGTGACAATAGGTAGGTGAATAGTCTTATGTGCATTAAAATGTAGGTGTATAGTCCTATGTGTGACAAAAGGTAGGTGAATAGTCGTATATGTGACAATAGGTAGCTGAATAGTCTTATGTGTGAGAATAGGTAGTTGGATAGTCTAATGTGCGAGAATAGGTAGATTAATAGTCTAATGTGTGAGAATAAGTAGGTGAATAGTCTTATATGTGAGAATAGGTAGGCGAATAGCATGATGTGTGTGAAAAGGTAGGTGAATAGTCTTATGTGTGAGAATAGGTAGTTGAATAGTCTTGTGTGAGAATAGGTAGTTGGATAGTCTAATGTGTGAAAATAGGGAGGTGAATAGTCTAATGTGTGAGAATAGGTAGTCGGATAGTCTAATGTGTGAGAATAGGTGGATGAATAGTCTTATGTGTGAGATAAAGTAGTTGGGTAGTCTAATGTGTGAGAATAGGTAGTTGGATAGTCTAATGTGAAAGAATAGGTAGGCAAATAGTCTTATGTGTGAGAATATGTAGATGAATAGTATTATGTGTGAGAATAGGTTGATGAATAGTCTTATGTGTGAGAATAGGTAGGTGAATAGTCTTATGTGTGAGAATAGGTAGTTGGACAGTCTAATGTGTGAGAATATGTATGTGAATAGTCTAATGTGTGAGAATAGGTAGGTGAATAGTCTTATGTGTGAGAATAGGTAGGTGAATAGTCTAATGTGTGAGAATAAGTAGGTGAATAGTCTTATGTGTGAGAATAGGTAGGTGAATAGTCCTATGTGTGAGAATAGGTAGGTGAATAGTCTTATGTGTGATGAAATGTAGGTGAATAGTCTTATGTGTGAGAATAGGTAGGTGAATAGTCTTATGTGTGATAACATGTAGGTGAATAGTCCTATGTGTGAGAATAGGAAGGTGAATAGTCTTATGTGTGAGAATAGGTAAGTGAATAGTCTTATGTGTGAGAATAGGTAATTGAATAGTCTTATGTGTGTGATAATATGTATGTGAATAGTCTAATGTGTGAGAAAAGGTAAGTGAATAGTCTTATGTATGTGAATAGGTAGGTGAATAGTCTTATGTGTGAGAATAGCTAGGTGAATAGTCTTATGTGTGAGAATAGGTAGGTGAATAGTCTTATGTGTGATAAAATGTAGGTGAATAGTCTTATGTGTGAGAATAGGTAGGTTAATAGTCTTATGTGTGATAAAAGGTAGGTGAATAGTCTTTTGTGTTAGAATAGGTAGGGGAATAGTCATATGTGTGACAATAGGTTGGTGAATAGTCTTATGTGCATTAAAATGTAGGTGTATAGTCCTATGTGTGACAAAAGGTAGGTGAATAGTCGTATATGTGACAATAGGTAGCTGAATAGTCTTATGTGTGAGAATAGGTAGTTGGATAGTCTAATATGCGAGAATAGGTAGATTAATAGTCTAATGTGTGAGAATAAGTAGGTGAATAGTCTTATATGTGAGAATAGGTAGGCGAATAGCCTTATTTGTGTGAAAAGGTAGGTGAATAGTCTTATGTGTGAGAATAGGTAGTTGAATAGTCTTGTGTGAGAATAGGTAGTTGGATAGTCTAATGTGTGAGAATAGGTAGGTGAATAGTCTAATGTGTGAGAATAGGTAGTCGGATAGTCTAATGTGTGAGAATAGGTAGATGAATAGTCTTATGTGTGAGATTAAGTAGTTGGGTAGTCTAATGTGTAAGAATAGGTAGTTGGATAGTCTAATGTGAAAGAATAGGTAGGCAAATAGTCTTATGTGTGAGAATATGTAGATGAATAGTATTATGTGTGAGAATAGGTTGATGAATAGTCTTATGTGTGAGAATAGGTAGGTGAATAGTCTTATGTGTGAGAATAGGTAGTTGGACAGTCTAATGTGTGAGAATATGTATGTGAATAGTCTAATGTGTGAGAATAGGTAGGTGAATAGTCTTATGTGTGAGAATAGTTAGGTGAATAGTCTTATGTGTAATAAAATGTAGGTGAATAGTCTTATGTTTGAGAATAGGAAGGTGAATAGTCTTATGTGTGAGAATTGGTAGGTGAATAATCTTATGTGTGAGAATAGGTAGGTTAATAGTCTTATGTGTGATAATAGGTAGGTAGGTAAATAGTCTTATGTGTGATAATAGGTAGGTGAATAGTCTTATGTTTGAGAATAGGTAGTTGGATAGTCTACTGTGTGAGAAAAGAAAGATGGATAGTCTTATGCGTGAGAAAAGGTAGGTGAATAGTCTAATGTGTGACAATAGGTAGGTGAATAGTCTTATG
Organism: Dreissena polymorpha; assembly: GCF_020536995.1. Lineage (NCBI taxonomy): Eukaryota > Metazoa > Mollusca > Bivalvia > Myida > Dreissenidae > Dreissena > Dreissena polymorpha. The sequence continues at coordinate 93,939,814 of NC_068357.1, forward strand.
TGCGATAAAATGTAGGTGTATAGTCCTATGTGTGACAAAAGGTAGGTGGAAAGTTGTATATGTGACAAAAGGTAGCTGAATAGTCTTATGTGTGAGAATAGGTAGTTGGATAGTCTAATATGTGAGAATAGGTAGATGAATAGTCTTATGTGTGAGAATAAGTAGGTGAATAGTCTTATATTATAGAATAGTTAGGTGAATAGTCTTATGTGTAAGAATAGGTAGTATGACAGTCATATGTGTGAGAATAGGTAGACGAATAGTCTTATGTGTGAGAATAGGTTGTTGAATAGTCTAATGTGTAAGAATAGGTAGGTGAATAGTCTTGTGTATAAGAATAGGTAGTTGGACAGTCTTATGTGTGAGAATAGGCAGATGAATAGTCTTATGTGTGAGAATAGGTTGTTGAATAGTCTTATGTGTGAGAATAGGTAGTTGGATAGTCTAATGTTTGAGAATAGGTAGGTGAATAGTCTTATGTGTGAGAATAGGTAGGTGAATAGTCTTATGTGTGAGAATATGTAGTTGAATAGTCTTATGTGTGAGAATTGGTAGGTGAATAGTCTTATGTGGGAGAATAGGTAGTTGGATAGTCTAATGTGTGAGAATAGGTAGGTGAATAGTCTTATGTGTTAGAATAGGTAGGTGAATTGTCTTATGTGTGAGAATAGGAAGGTGAATAGTCTTATGTGTGACAACAGGTAGTTGGATAGTCTAATGTGTGAGAATAGGTAGGTGAATATTATTATGTGTGAAAATATGTAGGTGAATAGTCTTATGTGTGAGAACAGTCAGGTGAATAGTCTTATGTGTGAGAATAGGTAGGTGAATAGTCTTATGTGTGAGAATAGGTAGATGAATTGTCTTATGTGTGAGAATATGACGGTTAATAGTATTTTGTGTGAGAATAGGTAGATGAATAGTCTTATGCGAGAGAATATGTAGGTGAATAGTCTAATGTGTGAGAATAGTTAAGTAATTAGTCTTATGTGTGAGAATAGGTAGGGAATAGTCTAAAGTGTGAGGAAAGGTAGTTGAATAGTCTTATGTGTAAGAATATGTTGGTGAATAGTCTAATGTGTGAGAATTGGTAAGTGAATAGTCTTATGTGTGAGAATAGGTAATTGAATTGTCTTATTTGTGATAATATGTATGTGAATAGTCTAATGTGTGAGAATAGGTAAGTGAATAGTCTTATGTGTGTGAATAGGTAGGTGAATAGTCTTATGTGTGAGAATAGCTAGGTGAATAGTCTTATGTGTGAGAATAGGTAGGTGAATAGTCTTATGTGTGAGAATAGGTAGGTGAATAGTCTTATGTGTGAGAATAGGTAGGTGAATAGTCTTATGTGTGAGAATAGGTTGGTGAATAGTCCTATGTGTGAGAATATGTAGTTGAATAGTCTTATGTGTGAGAATAGGTAGGTGAATAGTCTTATGTGTGTGAATAGGTAAGTGAATAGTCTTATGTGTGTGAATAGGTAGGTGAATAGTCTTATGTGTGAGAATAGCTAGGTGAATAGTCTTATGTGTTAGAATAGGTAGGTGAATAGTCTTATGTGTGAGAATAGCTAGGTGAATAGTCTTATGTGTGTGAATAGGTAGGTGAATAGTCTTATGTGTGAGAATAGCTAGGTGAATAGTCTTATGTGTGAGAATAGGTAGGTGAATAGTCTTATGTGTGATAAAATGTAGGTGAATAGTCTTATGTGTGAGAATAGGTAGGTTAATAGTCTTATGTGTGATAAAAGGTAGGTTAATAGTCTTTTGTGTTAGAATAGGTTGGGGAATAGTCATATGTGTGAGAATAGGTAGGTGTATAGTCTTATGTGTGAGAATAGGTAGGTGAATAGTCTTATGTGTGATAAAAGGTAGGTGAATAGTCTTATGTGTGAGAATATGTAGGTGTATAGTCCTATGTGTGAGAATAGGTAGGTGAATAGTCTTATGTGTGAGAATAGGTAGTTGAATAGTCTTATCTGTGAGAATAGGATGGTTCGTTAGTGCAAGACTAATACTTGTTCAATAGTCTTTAAGTCAAAGATTTCTTATATGAATACAGGCCCTGCTTGGATTATCTCAGGGTAGCAGGCCTATTGTAACCAAACCTTTTGGGTAACTTAAGTTTATGACTTTGAGGTTCAATATTTGACCTTTGACTGTTTAATGATTTTAAATATAATGTATATGTGCAACTTAACATTTTTATGCTCCCGGATCGAAAGATCGGGAGTATATTGTTTTTGGCCTGTCTGTCTGTCTGTCATTGTGTCAGTCATTGTATGTGTGTGTCACAAAACTTTAACCTTGGTTAAACTTTTATAACTTTTGCAATATTGATGATAACTTCATATTTGGCATGCATGTGTATCTCATTTTGAGTGGTGAAAAGTTAAGGTCAAGGTCATCCTTCAAGGTCAAAGGTCAAATATCATTGTATTTTTCGTTCCTAAAACTTTAACCTTTGTTAAAGTTTGATCATAACTTTTTGAATATTGAAGATAGCAACTTGATATTTGGCATGCATGGAGCTCATGGAGCTGCACATTTTGATTGGCTAAAGGTCAAGGTAATTGTTCAAGGTCAAAGGTCAAATTTATGGCTTCAAAGCGGCGCAATAGGGGGCATTGTGTTTTTGACAAACACATCTCTTGTTTACACTTAAATGATGCTATTTTTATTATATTTCAATGTATGACTTAGCATTTTTCTTCAGATGCTTTTTGGCCCAGGTGCTCTTACATCTTGGTGAATAAATCAATATCATATTGTATTACCATAATGATTTGATTGGTACACCTAATTGAAACAAAAAAATTCATAAATTAAATCCATATGTATTCCAAGTGCCTAGTCATATTTACAGCACATTGGGAACAAATATGTTCAGACTGTTGTTCATAATTATTCCTACAAACATGAATGAAATGCATCAAGTTATCATATTTTGTTTTTCCTGATGCCAAAACAGAAGAAGAGATGCCAATGTCTAGTAAGCAAAGCTAACCTTGTACAAGTTTGAGCAACTGGTTCTTTATGACTGAAAACTCATTAAAAATGAAAATAAAATAAGGCAAACAGTATGTCAGTGTTTTTTTATGCCCCCCTTCAAAGAAGAGGGGGTATATTGCTTTGCTCATGTCGGTCGGACGATAGGTCGGTCGGTCGGTCCGTCCGTCCACCAGGTGGTTGACAGACGATAACTCAAGAACGCTTGGGCCTAGGATCATGAAACTACATTGATCATGACTTGCAGATGACCCTTATAGATTTTGAGGTCACTAGGTCAAAGGTCAAGGTCACGGTGACCCGAAATAGTAAAATGGTTTCCAGATGATAACTCGAGAACGCATACGCCTAGGATCATGAAACTTCATGGGTAGATTGATCATGACTCGCAGATGACCCCTATTGATTTTGAGGTCACTAGGTCAAAGGTCAAGGTCACGGTGACCCGAAATAGTAAAATGGTTTCCGTATGATAACTCAAGAACGCATACGCCTAGGATCATGAAACTTCATGGGTAGATTGATCATGACTCGCAGATGACCCCTATTGATTTTGAGGTCACTAGGTCAAAGGTCAAGGTCACGGTGACCCGAAATAGTAAAATGGTTTCCGGATGATAACTCAAGAACGCATACGCCTAGAATCATGAAACTTCATGGGTAGATTGATCATGACTCGCAGATGACCCCTATTGATTTTGAGGTCACTAGGTCAAAGGTCAAGGTCACGGTGACCCGAAATAGTAAAATGATTTTCGGATGATAATTCAAGAACGCATATGCCCAAGATCATGAAACTTTATAGGTAGATTGATCATGACTCGCAGATGACCCCTATTGATTTTTAGGTCACTAGGTCAAAGGTCAAGGTCACGGTGACCCGATATAGTAAAATGATTTTCGGGTGATAACTCAAGAACGCATATGCCTAGGATCATGAAACTTCATAGGTAGATTGATCATGACTCCCAGATGACCCCTATTGATTTTGAGGTCACAAGGTCAAGGTCACGGTGACCGGAGATAGTAAAATGATTTTCGGATGATAACTCAAGAACGCTTTTGCCTAGGATCATGACACTTCATAGCTTCTTTGATCGTGACTTGCAGATGACCCCTATTGATTTTCAGGTCACTAGGTCAAAGGTCAAGGTCACAGTGACAAAAGTCGTATTCACACAATGGCTGCCAGAACAACGGACAGCCCATATGGGGGGCATGCATGTTTTATTTGTTTGCAGTTCTTCAAATAGTTTTTTATTATATTAAATGAAGTTCAAATTTGCAGTGTTGTTATATAATAAGTGGGTGTTAGCCAAGTGATAACAAGTAGTATGTGTGGCCACAGACAAGTGAAACTGGACACATGAAACTTGTGTGGCTTTTAGTATTTACATTCTTTCTTAGGAAATTCATCCAATATTATCTCTTATTCAATGTCAGACACTTTTGTCCACTTAGAAGTCGTAAACCAGCTGACCTTAGTTAACTCACTCTGACTTCCTTGATAGGACTGAACAAGATCCAAATATTCAAACAAACCAAGCCAGCCAGACATTTATTGTCATCTTAAAATGACTGGTTCTACCCTTAAGAAACAGACTTTCTCCCAATAGGATACCAGCTTTGATAACTATTTAGCTTTAATTAATACTGGTTTAAAGACTTATAAAAACTATAAAATCTTCACGCAGTATTAATATATTTTTGTTTAGATATTTGTTGGAGCCATGATGGATGTTTGATGGAGTCATGGGTATTTTTAACCATCAAATAACAGTTTTTATTACAAAATAAGTTTAGTTTCTGTGCTGTTATACCTTTGGACATCTTTGATCATATTTATTTTAATTAAATATCAAACAAGAGGTTTTCATTGAGGTATTATTATAAGATAACATTGATTATTATTTGTGAAGTGCAAGTACAGCTGGGTTTTTTTAAGGTGCAAGACAAATTAGTTGTTTTTCTCAAAGAATAAACTGTGTGCATTATTTTCCTTTTACTTTATAACTAACATATTAATAAGACATTATGAATATGAGGGTGGTTGAATTGTTCTTTCATGTATCTTAGAAGTGTTTTGAAATGTGTCTGTAGGATATATTGGTAGGCTGCAAAACAATACTTCAAAAGATAAATAAGTTTTTTTCATGCATTAATCAAAATCAAAACAAGGTTGTAAAAGTACATTAAATAGTACATTAAATTATCATTTATACTTTATATATCCGTTGGGTTTATTTTTGCAAAGAAATTAAATTGCTAATTAATGTGTATTGCTTCATCAAAGCACCCTGAACACTTTTTTGGCGCCCTATAAAAGAGGGAGGCATTATTTATTGCATCTATGTGTCTATACATAAGTTATTATGTCATAAAATGTTGTGGTCCCCTGTCGTTTATTGAATAATTCATGATTAATTCTTTAATAAATGTTGAGAATATTCAAGAAAGTTTATATGGCTGCTAAAATTAAAATTCTATAAGCATGACTAAAAGTGTTCCTTTTTTTTTTTTGAAGTTGCGGCTTTTTTTAAGCCCCGAAGGTTGATCTCTCAGTTCGTCCAGAATTGATGAGAAAGTGGTGGGGGGGGTGTAGGGGAAGGTGGTCCGCGAATATTTTCAATGGAAACTGAGATCTAAAGAATCTTTTTTTAAAAGATGCGTATCTACATGTATAACACGTGTCCAAACTGGAATCGATAGCCATGGCCACTAAAGGGGCCAGTTTAACAGATAAGTGATAATAAACTCCTTCACTTGCACCCATACGTCCATTATGCAAATGGTGGAAGTCCCATGGACGTCCGATAATCCGCATGTACTCTATTTAATTTTCTAATACACGGCACGTACAAATGTAAACAGTAAATCGGGTTATTCTGACTGTTAACTCCGCCTAAGAGGTACTGTTTTCAATGAAATTCTCAGTGAGTGGCCAATATTGATTTTTCCAGCTGTCAATCAAATTCTTGGTAAGCACATCAGACTATCAGGGCTCAGGCAGCCGAATGCACGCCGACCCCACGTGAAGCTGTATACAATAATATTAGCGACCCCTGCGCTACGAAGTTTTTATTCAGCAATGAAATATTTAAGTCCACGCTTTCCCCGAGGAAGAATGACTTGATGTTGTACATGAAGTCTAATTTTGGCATGATTCCCATGTGTACACGAAATACACAAGAAATGTTTATGTGTTGCTAGAATTTTCTTAACTTTCCGTGAATAATAAAATCTGGAAATTATTTCGGATAACACGTTTAATTTTACGCATTTGAAAATACTAAAATTAAATAATGTATTTTGTGACATCAATGGCCGTAACACATAATGCAATAAATAGTTAAATAACGTGTTTTGAGATTACCAAACTATGCATATTTATTGGTCTACGTGCATAAATGACCTGACAAGTTATATCGCAATTTCGGAATGAAGTGTACTCCGTAAAATTTAAAGAAAGACGCGTTTTTATTCTCCGAAATTCGCTTTCACTTAGGCAAACTTTTCTGAAAGGAGGTACATGTAACGTTTTAAATTCATTCGTTGATTCGTTGTCATTACTAAATATGAACAGTGCTCTATGGGCTCAAATCACGTCACGTGATTAACGCATGTGCAATGGGAATTCCCCCATCCCACAATTCAATTTTTTTGCGTAAAATGGCGGATGTCAATATTGGCCGTATTTTGGTTTTGAAAATAGAATCGTAATAGTACTGGATTATCGGGTAATGGATAGAGTTGGAACATGTACGTATATTAAAATTCTGAAATAAAAGTGGGACGTCAAAATTTATGTCTTGGACGTCCAAAATTTTAGACTTGGAAGTCAGGACTTCCAACTTTTAAAAGCTAACAGAAGCAATGCTTTTAAGTGTAATTGTAGTGATATTTGTTTTCCATAATTAATTATCAATTAAGTTTCTATCATCAGGGTGTGTTTATAGTGCATAGTGAAATGAGTTCCAACAATCCATAAAGTGATGTGTGTCTTCACCAAGCAATATCGTTGTGTTTTTAGCTCATCTATTATTTGAAAAAAAAAAATAAGCTATTGTCATCACCTTGGCGTCGGCGTGCGTCGGCGTCGGCGTTGGGGTCCGGTTAAGTTTTGCGTTTAGGTCCACTTTTCTCAGAAAGTATCAATGCTATTGCATTCAAACTTGCTACACTTACTTACTATCATGAGAGGACTAGGCAGGCAAAGTTAGATAACTCTGGCGTGCATTTTGACAGAATTATGTGCCCTTTTTATACTTAAAAAATTGAAAATTTTGGTTAAGTTTTGCGTTAAGGTCCACTTTTCTCAGAAAGTATCAATGCTATTGCATTCAAACTTGGTACACTTACTAAATATCATGAGGGGACTGGGCAGGTAAAGTTAGATTACTCTGGCGTACATTTTGACTGAATTATGTGCCCTTTTTATACTTAGAAAATTGAAAATTTTGGTTAAGTTTTGTGTTTAGGTCCATTTTATTCCTACAGTATCAAAGCTATTGCTTTCATACTTGCAACACTTACTAACTATCATAAGGGGACTTTAAAGGCAAAGTAATGTAACTCTGACTGGGATTTTGACAGAGTTATGTGCCCTTTTTATACTTAAAAAATTGAAAATTTGGTTAAGTTTTGTGTTTAGGTCCACTTTATTCCTACAGTATCAAAGGTATTGCTTTCATACTTGCAACACTTATTAACTATCATAAGGGGACTGTGCAGGCAAAGTTATGTAACTCTGACTGGCATTTGGACGGAATTATGGGCCCTTTATACTTAGAAAATTGAAAATTTGGTTAAGTTTTGTGTTTTGGTCCACTTTACCCCTAAAGTATCATAGATATTGCTTTCATACTTGGAACACTCGCAAACTATCATAAGGGTACAGTTAAAGGACAAGTTGCATAACTCTGGTTGTCATTTTTACGGAATTATGGTCCTTTTTTAACTTAGTAACTTTGAATATTTGGTTAAATTTTGTGTTTCGATCCACTTTACTTCTTAAGTATCAAGCTTATTGATTTCAAACTTCAAATACTTTCATGCTATCATGAGGTTACTGTACATGGGAAGTTGAATTTTACCTTGACCTTTGAATGACCTTGACTCTCAAGGTAAAATTATTAAATTTTGCTAAAATAGCCATAACTTCTTTATTTATGATTAGATTTGATTGATACTTTGACAAAACTACTCTTACCTGACATACCACAATAGACCCCCCCCTGTCGAATCCCCCCCCTGAATACCCCCCCATATTTTTTTTTTTTTTTTTTAAGATCATCCCACAACTGACCACCACACCCTCACACTATACCCCCCCCGCCCCACCCCCCAATTTTTTTTTGAAACGGTCAAAAAACACAATTATTTATTTTTATTATTTTATGATTGAAATACCATCCATGATCCAACCATCGCACCCAAGAATCCCCCCACCCCCACCCCCTCCACCCTCCCCCGAACCCCCCCCCCCATAATTTTTTTTTTTTTTTAAGATCATCTCACAAATGACCACACACCCTCACACTATACCCCCCCCCCCCCCCCCCCAAGTTTGTTATGTTTTAAACGGTTAAAAATGTTATGTTTGAAATACCATCCAACCATCGCACCGAAGAAACCCCCCCCCCCCCCCCCCCCCCCCCCCCCGATTTTTTTTTTCCATTTTTTTCCGCATTTTTGGAAGATAATGTAATAAATGTCCACACCCCCACACTATACACCCCTCTTCACTTCCCCCTCCCTCCTTTGTGATTGAAAATGAGAGTCCCTTCACCTTTAAAAAGAAAATAGATGAGCGGTCTGCACCCGCAAGGCGGTTATAAATAGATATAATGGTATGTGTAAAGTTTCCATCAATTGGTTCTGATTTGAATTCTTTGAATTTTTACCTTTAAATATTTGTTTTTGGTAAAATGTAAGCTTTGAAGCTTATGAAGACAAGAAACAAGAAATGGTATATGGCTGTATAAAAAATGCAATATGGTGTATAAGATATGATTTTTTCTCACTCATTCTTAATTCTAATATTAATTTCTGGACTTAATTTTTGTTCCAAATTTAAAGCCAGGATAGTGCATTCCTTGGCTATCTAAAATGCTATTTTCCAGGAGCTTCCGGGTACATGACCGGGGGCCTTCCAGCCCCCTGGCCCCCAGGTTTTTTTTCTCAGGCTTTTTCAACCTTCCTCATTTTTAGCCATATATAAGCGTTCTATACACAAAATCTAGACTTATTATGGAATTATTATGCCCCCCTTCGATGAAGAGGGGGTATATTGTTTTGCTATATTGTTGAGGGAGGGTGGGCGATTGATCTGTGGCCTTCCAAGGTTTGAAACAGGTCAATAACATTATTTTGCATTGACCAACCTTGCTATAGCAATAACATTGCAATCTTGCAGAGAGATATAGATGCAACCTGGGGTTGATTTTCAGGGCCTATGGGATCAAGGTAACAGAACTTAACAAGAACTGTGTCTGCTCAATCTTATCAGTTAGTATGGTATAGTTCACTTATAACTAATCAAACAAGATATTTGTTTGTCAGAAACACAATGCCCCCTACTGCGCCGCTTTGAAGCCATATATTTGACCTTGAAGGATAACCTTGACCTTTCACCACTCAAAATGTGCTGCTCCATGAGATGCATGCCAAATATCAAGTTGCTATCTTCAATATTGCAAAAGTTATGACCAAGGTTAAAGTTTGGTGACAGACACACACTATGACAGACAGACAGGCCAAAAACAATATACCCCCCCCCCCGATCATTGGATCTGGGGGCATAAGAAATAGAAAAAATAAAAATGGGAAGACAAAGGGGTACATGGTTTAAATGCTTCTACTGTTAATTCAGTCTAGCATTGCTATGATTAGTGATACACTTAATATTTGCTTGGAATTCAGTTACAACACGTTTCATATTTTGTAAATGGTAAGGAGATATATTTCATCTGATGAAATTAACCATTAAATACAAATAATTATACTTGATGATAGTCAGATTTAATGGCTTGTATGATGATCTTTGTTATATATGACCTTTTTAATAATTGGTTCTTTTATCTGTGGGTCATTTGCTTTTTTACTAGTACAATATGTGCACAATGATGGATTATACACAAAAATGTCAAGTCTTTAACAATTCTCATTGATAGCCAATATCATTTTTTGCAAGTTCTTTTATTTTTATCAATTGCTTTATTATGTAATGACAATCCCTTATATAGCTGGATCATAAAAACGTCATGTTTTGCTGGTACACTTAATAACTTCATGGATTGTTTATCGTCATATGTAAGTAATATATTATGAATGAATACCTGTAAATTGTTATGAAAGTATTGGGTTTCCTTGGCTTTGATTAGTACTTCTGCACCACTGGGAAAAGCTGTTAGAAAATTACATTGTTGTTTATAACAAATGTGTCCTAACTAAGACCAGCTGTCTAAAATAGAAACCTTTTGCAATGGATTGAAGCACAGTTCAAGTTAAAGTTGGATAACAAAGAACCTAATCAGCTATGTAATTAACCAGAGTAATTTAATTAGTATTATAAGTTTATTATATTACAGGCATGGGAACATTTTGTTCTTTTCAATTGCTTAACTACTTGATTTTATCAGAAAAATGACTCCATAAAAGAAAAATTATAAATAATAAATTAGATATTATATTTGTATGCCTCTGAAGGGAGGCATAAAGTAATTGCAACATCCATCCATCAATCTGTCTTTTTATCTGGCTTCCTTTGCAAAATGTTTTTCAGGAAGTATAGAAGGAATTAAAATGAAATTTCATATAATGATTGAGGGCATTAAGGGTTAAAGTGTAGTGCAGTGTGCAAGAACAATAATATTATTGTTAGTATTACAGAGTTATTGTCCTTTAGTGAATTTATTATGCGCAGCATAAATCCGTTATTGTTTAAAGGTATTTTAAATAAAACTAGGTATATTGATTGAGCAAATTGTGAGAAAGTTTTGATTACAAGGACAACAACTCTATAGTTTTTTTGCAGGTTTTGCCCTAAGCTTATTTTGTGTATAGTCCATCTCTTGTGTGGTGCATAACTAAGTAAGTTATAAAGGGATTTTAATGTAACTTCATAAATATGGCCATGAGGAAATGATGATGAAATGTAGGTTCTACAATACAAAAATGAAACTTGTCTTTTTTTTCGAAAAAAGAGGATCTATATTACACTTGTGGGTCAAAACAATATTTCAGAGGAATTCAGCACTTAAAGTAACTTCCCTTGCTCCTTGTATCTGAATCTGTCATACACTGTAACTCCAATATAACGCGGATGACGGGGTCAAAGCCACCCAACAGCCCTATTAACGGATCCGCGTGATAAGTTTTAAGCTAATTTTTTGCAGAGGGCTATAAAAACGGGTATAGTATATATAGCCTATAATATAGGTACTGTGTATTGCCGTGCTGTGTTGTCATCCGCAAATACATGCATATAAACCGAATCGTATTGATAACAGTATACATACCGCTTTTCTAATGTGCACATTTATCCAATAATCCAATAAAGAAAAAACATCACTTAAAAAATAATCATCTTGAACATTTATGACAATAAATATGTCTATGAATTTCATAAACACAATTCAATATGCGTACGCCATTTATCAGAAGTGTAAAGAGAACAGTGCATTTTGGGGACAGAGCTTTCATTGGACGAGCGAATTTAAATTTAGATTGAATGCAATAGGATACATGTACAAAGAAATGTTTAATTTCGTCATATGCCATCATGTAAAAACCGTGTTTCCTGGGGACTGTCTGATACCGGACAAAAATGAAATTGAATCTCTGTTAGCAATTACACTGCGTTAGAATGTAAGTTAAGCGTTTGGATTATTTAATTAATTTCTCGTACACAAACTGAAAGATTAAATGACTAAATAATAGAATTATAATGAAATGACAGAAAACTTGTTTTATACTGTGGGCAGTATATTTCAAAGCCGCTCCTTAAATATAGTCAAACTGCAATCATATCAAAGTAAGAATGTTTTTATCGTTTTGAATAACTTTAATTTTATAATTATCCCGCTTGCACTTAACTTATTGAAATTAGCACACCAAACTACTCTGATAGGGAAAACATGTAATCAACACTAACACGAGTTTTTCACGCCTTTATTGACATTACACAACAGATTAACACCAATTAGCTGTCGGTGTTGTTTGACCTCAAAGCGATTAAAATCAGTTCAGCGGACGGTTGAATAAACCAATCAAGATGTTATCGCCGCCATCTTTGAATTGTTTAAAATACATGAAGTTGTATAACATGGATTCGAATCAGAAGTGGAAGTTTGGAGAAAAAACGGGATCCAAGACGCACCTGCGTTATATTGGATTCAGCGTTTAATAATAACGGAGAGCGTTATATCGGAGTTACAGTGTAGTTCCTTTCAAATATTAACAAACTTATGTTTGTCTGCTAAAATTTCAATTGAATATTTTAAAGTAAAACCTGGGGAAAGATTACATTTTTTATTGTTTTCCTCTTGTGTCCCATGCTAAATAAAGTTTGGTAGTTAGGAAGGGAAAATATTATCATCATAGTTATATTTTTGTAAACCTTTTTTTTTCAGGTTTTATTACAGCAAAAGAAAATAATGTTTTGAATTTGACAATATTTTTAATATAATTCAATGTTTTGTTACAGAAATAGATTTTGAAAATATTCTGTCTGACTAGTAATAGTAATAGTAATAGCAAATAGTAATATAAAATCATCTTTTCTGCAGTTTTACATATAACTATACTATAACCTCATCTAGTGCAGGATGAAGTGCTAATAAATCCCTATTTTAAGCTGAAATATTCAAATATCATTGTGACAAATAATGGCTATGTACTGAAAGTATTAAAGGTTAAGTTCCACCAACATGTGTGTGTTGTCACAGGATTTCTCATTTAAAGCAGTAAGAGACAGACCATGCAATGCTGAGGCAGCATTTTTTTGTATTTTTACAAGGATTTGAGATGTGTGGTACTAGGGTTAAACAAAACAGCACAATCTTTATCTTGTTTTAATGTTTTCGGTCACAATTTTGATCCTTTTTACAGTGAATATTCGGATGTCAAATTTTTACAACAAAATTTTGACTGAGGGTGATTTCTTGTTTTTAGTTCAATTCATGTAAAAGCAGCTAGGCATTTTAAATACATGTAGCTACTGGCAAAGGAATTTCAGAAACATTCAATAATGAAGATAGATTTCTTAAACAACAAACTCCATCTTTCTGAATTACTAAACACATTATTTATATTCAATATTGCATTTAAGTTATTAAATACTTAAGGTGTTTTATAAACAACAAGTAAAGGACATTATAATTTATTCCACTAGTTGTAAAAGGTTCAGGTCCAACTGTGATGTTTTACTATTTTGCCGTTCAGTAAATTTTGTACACCAATGCAGGTCATGCTTCAGACTTTGGACTGGCAAACTATGATGTTTTGGGAAAATTTTGTTAATAAATGGTCTCCTTGCTTTGTTCAAATATGTTCTTTGTAAAAAGTTGTAAATATACTAGTCTAAATTGTTAAGTTAGGAGTAGGGCTGCAACGAATCCAAAAAATTTGTTCGGATCCGAATCCGAATCCAAATATGGTTTCTTACAGTTTTTCGGATCCAGATCCCTCATATAAGAAAATATTAAAAGTTTCGGTCTAAATTAAAGAAATCAATGGTTCTAGAAGTATAATTTGACTAAAAAACATAACACATTTATTAACAAAAAAAACATAAGGCCAAAAAAAAAAAATAGGTCCGTTTCCGGTCTCCTTGGAAAAAAAAACAGGGTCGGTAGGTAGGTTTTTTTTTTTTTTTTTTTTGTCTTTCGGGTACTAGAATGGAAGACTACTAAAGCTTATAAGAAGAAATACATGTATATATATATGCGTTGTTTGCTTGATATTACATCTTATATTGATAAATATACAGTGCTCCAGCTAGGTCTAAATTGAAAGGCGCCGCGCCCTGCCCTCCCAAACCCTCCCCCCCCCCTCAATTTTTTTTTTTTTTTTTTTTTACCTATGATAATTCATAAATCTCTTATTTCATTGTAATTATTTTAATCCTCATTGTAGACATTATATTTGAATGGTTTAATAATAATGGGAATAATACAATAATACAATTATTTATAACATATAAATTAACATGCAATAGGAAGCATTTTCCAGAAACACCTGCGCGCTCTAACGTGCCCTTTTGACAAAATACTGGGCGTCGAAAGTGCCCTTTTGACAAAAAAGCCCCCCTGCCCTTTTCAAATCCTAGCTGGAGCACTGGTGGTTTGATAATACTCTTTAAATTTCATAATACAACTTTGCACTACATGTTCATGAATAATTCATGTATTGAAAAGATTATGAATAGTCTCATTTTCAGTTCAAGAATCATTTACTAATCAATGGTTTACCTGAAATGGTTACACTTACAGTGCCAAAGAACTTGAAATGAAACCAATGGCTGATCAGTTCAGCCGGTAATTTATTAAAGACTTACATTTTCGAATATAACATAAACCATGTGCCTTCCGTTTCAACTTCCTGTGCACACAATATTCTTTCTTTGTAAAAACAGCAATGCAATGTACATGTTTGAGTTCTTGATATCATCTTTAACTGTTCTTGAAATAAGATGTCCTTAAAACGTTCTTAAACTTGTCTTTTAAGTCTTCCAAGAACAATGACAGATCCTTTTAAGAACATATTGGATTCTTAAAAAGTCCATCATATGTTCAAAAAACATTGTGTAGACCTGTTTAAGAACATCAGAAGGAAACATGTTGTTCAAAAAAGTTCTTAAAGTGTTCAAGAATAGTTTAAGAATAATTCAAGAACAGGAAAGGTCCTTAAAAAGTTATTGAACTGTTCCTGAAGGCAGTTCTTGAACAGTTCTTGTGCAAATGTTCTTAAAATTCTCTAGAACAGGTCAAGAACTCTTACTTACAGTGGTGAAAATACTATGCATATTCATACTAACTTAACAGGTTTCACAAATCTACAAGAATAGTATGCTAGACATTTCAATATTACTTTCAAAAATATTTATGAAACATCTAGCACAAAGGAATTCATGAATTATTCATGATGGATCCTCAAAGTCTGTCTCAGAAAAGTCATTAGAAATACTTGTGCATGAATTGTTCATCACTAAGTATTTATGGTTAGATGAAGAACTGTTCATGAACTTTGAAATGTTCAACAATAATTCATAAAAAGTTCATGAACGTGTCTTAAGAACAGTTCATGTCCAAAAGTTCATGAACCAAGCTCAGGAACTTTTTCAGAACCATTCATGAACAGTTCTTGATTGGCTTGAAGTGTTTATGAAATCATGAACAACATTTCACCGGGGACTGGACCCAGACAATGTTGAAATGCTAATTTTTGTGAAAACAAACATCAAACTGTATGAACAGTGAAAAGCATATGTTAACAAACAAACTATTAAGTGAATAATTGTTAAGGTTTAGTTTTATTTTGACATTGCTACAATGTTAAACAAGAACTTTGTTAGGCCAAAAAAAAATGGGTCAATTTCCGGTCGCCCGACCGTGTCTCCCGAATCGGCGCCGACCCTTAACTTTTTATTGGGGTGCCGAAAAAAAAAAAAATTGTACTTGTTTTAAACGTTTTGACCTGTGTCCTTTTACACCGTTTTGACTTTGGACTATTGCGCTTAATCCAGCGATTTCATTGGCTAATACGGTTATTATTTGACAAAATGGCTGCGCCCATGCAACCAGTAGCCACGTCGATTTTGGCTTTTAAATTTTTACAACGTATTCACCAAAAAGGCAGAAACTTTATCACTAACATTGAAAACCATAAATTTATACCAAACATATTCGAACAATTCCATACAGCTACATGTAATACGAACGATGGTGCCGCTTGCGCACAATTCCCGGCGCAGTGTAAGATCAGGTGTTCCACCGAAGTCGACGGTGCCAATGAAAAATCATTTTTTGAGGTGGAAGGTAATGTTTTAACACTGTAATTGTACTGTTTTATCGTGTACTCTTACACATTATTACTTATAAATGTTCAAGTATTTGCTCATAAAATGCTTCAGTATTATTGTTTTAATTCTTGTGATGTTTATCGAATTTATTTTTCTTCAGGTAACTTACTCCTCTGGTAATATTATTTGAATTGCTAGTCACATACTCTTGGTTAAATGGGAATGTGTTAAGTGGGGGTTCATTATATTGAATATTATTGTTTGACAGGTGATACAGATGTTTACAGTTTGTACTGTTTCTTCCTATTTGCAATAACTACTTGTGGACTAGTCATTTAAATTAGTTTAGTTATATATTTTGAAATGTCATTGTCAATATTGGAAGTTATTACTTGTTAAAATGTTAAAATTTCCAAGGTTTTGGTTTAATTTAGATTTCATTAATACTGTAAAGAATACATGTACTGCACAGAAATTGTACATTCTGTGGACATTCCATCTCAGACCCGTATGATAACACAAACAAAGTTAAACACTATTGCAGTCTGATCTCAAACATTTTACTTAAGTAGATGTATATGTGTCATTTTTCAATATTTACTGAATAGTTTGTAATATAAAAGTATGAAATTTTATTAATACATTCTGCAATAAATATGGAAAAATGCAAACATAGCAAATATTATACATATATTCAGTGCTAGTTCAGTTTTTTAGGGAGGGGCCCAGGGGGGGGGGGGGGGGGGGGGGGGCAGGGCGGAGGTTCGGGGGGGGGGGGGGGGGGGGGGGCAGGGCGCGGCGCCCTTCGATTTAGGCCTAGCTGGAGCACTGAACCACTTGTATCTCAGTTATTAGTGTTATATTTAAATTATTGTTATATGTTGCTATCGATATGTTAAGTGCTAATACAAGACTTGTTTCTTCTTTCCCTGACCTGTTTGTTGAGCTTTGGTAACACTTATGATAACCTTTGCATCAATTGACAAATTCTTGTGCATGAATAGTTCATGAACACTTCATGCCACCTCAGTTCATGAACTGTTGAAGAACTATGGTTCATGAACTATTCACTGACAGTCCGTGAACAGAAAATGAGCAATTGAAAAATAAAAGAAAAATGTTCATGAACTGTTCATGAACAGCAAAACCCTGAAGAATTTTTCAAGAATTGTGTTGTTCATGAACTGTTCAAGAACTCTTCATGCCATTGGTGTTCTTGAATAGTACATGAACATTTCATGCCATAATGGTTCAAGAATAGTTCATGAACACTTCATGCCATAAGGGTTCAAGAATAGTTCATGAACACTTCATGCCATTAGGTTTCAAGAATATTTCATGAACAATTCGTGCCATTAGTGTTCATGAACAGTTCATGAACTGAAATTTCAAGAACATTTCACAGATGTGGCTCATTTTCTGTTCACTGACTATTCGTGAACAATTCATGAACTCAGTTCACGAACAGTTTATGAACAGTTCACGAATTATTCGTGAACTGCAGAACAACATTTCACAGGGAACTGGCAAGCCCTATGAGCACTGGCGAGATCTCCTGCTGTGAAGAAGACTCTCTCACTGGGCAGTGAGGGTCCTTGCATCACAAGATAGCATTTAAACTTAGTAGATGATGCTTTCAAGACATTACAATTTACATGATGCAGGAACGCAATTGGACAGGTCGCGAAATTCTGCAAAATTTACCTGAATAACATTCCAGACACACTGGATCCACTACGTTGTTTTTAATACAACTCAGAAAGACAATAAGGATTGAAAACTTACTTATTGCCAGTATGAATTGCATTTGTAATGTGTAAATCCTGCAAGATTTCGAATTAGTTTTGCTTTGTCGCAAATGACACTCTTATACAATAAAAGCCGAAGGATCTCTAATGATCTGCTATTTGACTGTCACACGGCAATAAATATCGACTATTATACGTTTCTTTTATCTTTTAAATGGAACCAGTCTGTATAAAAAACAATACTCGTGAAAACATCGCTGGGTTGCATACAACTATAAAAATAAGTATTCGGACAGAAATTTCCAGGGGTGTATCCGTACCCGCGAATTTGAAGTAGGATCCGATATCATCGGATATTTCGGGTACCCGTTGCAGCCCTAAGTAGGAGCATATGTCAACCAGTTTAAGCCTGTTGTTGTTGGTGTTTACAACTTTTGACTTGTTTTACACCAAAGCCATCTTTTCTATAATGAAAATGGGCTGTGCTCTGTAAAAAGGAGGTTTAATGCATGTGCTTATACTGTCTTCCCAGATTAGCCTGTGCAGTTCGCACAGGCTAATCAGGGACAACACTTTCCGCTTTTATGATATTTTTCATTAAAAGAAAGTCTCTTTTTAACAAAAGTCAAGTATAGGCAGAAAGTGTGGTCCCTGATGAGCCTGTGCAGACTGCTAATCTGGAATGACACTTTACACACATTGGAAACGCTTAATTATGCGTATTTGTACGCATATATTTGAAAAAGAACGCATGTTCCAAACCAATCGAGAGTCCCTGGTAGGCACGTTCTTTTGCAATAAAAATATCGAAAATTGCGTCATATCAAGCAGCTGAAATGTGCCTATATTGTCCGCCATTCAAATCCAGACTGGTTTTCAATTTGGTTTTATTGTCAGCGTAAGCATTCAAACAAAAAGCGAAACCCAGTCTGCACCATAGTTTTAAGCGACCATGCGTGTCCTTTTTGTTATGGAAGCGCGCATGCTAGCTGGGCCAATCAATATCAAGCTCGCTTTCACATAAAATGACGTTGTCAAATGAAATCTGAGAATAAATGGAGCTATCGGATAATATTGGGTCATTCATGATTCATGCGCAGACACTGTATACATTGAATACACAGTTAATATTGCCGTCTGCCTACAAAATAGCAACCGGACGCTAAATTGTATAAAGAGATTAGCAAAAGAAAAAAAACGTGACAATACCCGTAAATAAAAATTTCTAAGCTGACCACTTTTTATCTTTCTACAGAATATTTACTATATTTTAAGTAAAGAGTGGTAATTAAATAATTAGTTCTATGAGGCTCATATTACACCTTTCTGCAGATTGTCCAATTTGGCATTTGATAAAAAATGTGTTATGTTAATTGTATCATGACCACTGATTAAAACTAGACATTCAAGTAAGGACTAGTGTAATGTAGGTTTTTAATAATAAAACCAATAAGACAATTATGTATATTTTGCTGAAAATTTGAAGATGTGCAAAATGCATCTGGGCTCCTACTTTTTGCCTTTGGCTCCTACTTTTTTCATTTTGGACTCCTACTTTTTCCAAGGAAGGAGTCCATGGACTCCTGTTTTAAAATCCTAGCGAGAGCCCTGATTAAAACCCCAAATCTCAGAGCTGGGTTCAAATGATTGGTCAGCATTTGTGCTGTTGGTACAGAATGGCTCCTCTGCTTTGTTTCTGGATTCAGCAAGCATATTTGTCAGTTCCAGGAGTGGATTTTACACATCACTATGTGGTGAAGTGTACCCTGGTAATTAGTTTTAGAATAAAACTGGAGTTTATTAGCTCACTTGATTGCTCAGGTGAGCTTTTGTGACCGGTCTTTGTCCGTTGTCCGTCCATCCGTCCCCATTTGTTTGTAAACACTCTAGAAGCCACATTTATTGTCCGATCTTCATGAAACTTGGTCAGAAGCTTCGTCCCAATGAAATTTCGGTCAAGTTAGAAACTGGCTTGTGCCGGGTCAAAAACTAGGTCACAAAGTCAAAAATAGGAAAAAACTTGTAAACACTGTAGAAGTCACATTTCATGTCCAATCTTTATGTAACTTTGTCAAAATGTTTGTCTTAATGATATGTTGGTTGAGTTCAAAAGTGGTTCCGGTCCATTGAAAAACATGGCCGCCAGTGGGCGGGGCAGATTACCTTATTTGGCTTTAGAGAAACCTTGTATACAGTAAACACACTAGAAGTCACAATTTTTGCCCAATCATCATGAAAGTTGGACACAACATTGGTTTTATTGATATCTCGGACGAGTTCGAAAATGGTCCAGATCAGTGAAAAACATGGCCGCCAGTGGGCGGGGCATTTTTCTCTATATGTATATAGTGAAAACATGTGAACAGTCTCTAGATATCACATTTTTTGCTCAATTTTCATGAAATTTGGTCAGAACATTTTTTCCGTGATACGAGAGTTGAGCTAAAAAATGGTTCCGGTCAGTTGAATAACATGGCCGCCATGGGGGGGGGGCAGTTTTCTTATATTTAAAGTAAAAGTAGATTGTGAACACGCTAGAAGTCACATTTTTTGCCCAATCATCATGAAACTTGGTGAAATGATTGGTTTTAATATATATCTCATATGAGTTCGCAAATGGTCCTGATCGGTCAAAAAACATGGCAGCCAGGAGGGGGGGGGGCAGTTTTCCTTATGTGACTAGAGAGAAACCTTGTGATCGAACACTATAGAAGTCTCATTTTTTATCATCGTGAAACTTAGTCAATACATTGGTTTTATTGATTTCTCGGACAAGGTGCAAAATGGCTCAGATAGGTGAAACACACTTTTTAGCTCACTGATTGCTCAGGTGAGGTTTAAGAATTGGTCTTTGTCCGCAGTCCGTTCGTCCACATTTGGTTTGTAAACACTCTAGCATTCACACTTCTCAAGCATTCTTTATGAAAGTTGCTGAAAGATCTCAGTCAAGTTTGATAATTAGCAAAATCACATAATTAATGCCATATTTATTGCCCTTAGATTGTCCAAATTTTCATTATATTATACAAAATCCTTGTAAACACTCTAGAGGTCACAATTTTGTTTCAGATTTTATGAATCTTGGTCAAAGTATTTATTTTTGTAAGCAAAGTTTGATGTTTGGTAAGGGGTGTTAACTGAAAATATAGGTCACCAGGTAAAATCTTACAAAAACAAAAACATTCCATACTCCAGAGTTTTGGTTCAATAATGATGAAACTTGACCAGGATGTTTTTCGGACAATATCTAGGTCATGTTTGACGTTTGGTCAAGATTAAATGAACCGACTCCTCTCAGGTGAGCGAACTAGGGCCATATTGGCCCTCTTGTTTTTCATGATACTTCTAGAATAAAGTTGTAGAATATTCAAGGATGGTTAAATAACTTCTTTTATAATACAGATTCAATAATGATTCAATAAATAAGGTTCTATAAATTTTTCAATAATATTCTTAAAATGTATCCCTGACCATTTATAGAATAATTATTGTATTATTCATAATTAACAGTACAATGCATTATTTGAAAGCTCAATAAATATCAAATCAGGGTTCTAAGAATCGTGATTTAAGAATGAATTTTAAAATTCTTAACATAATTCTTGAATTATACAAGAATAATTCTGGTATCACAACTGTATAGTAATGGACATTTGACTTGTCTATGATATTTGGCAATTAAATTCTGTAATCTAAGTAAACAAATCTTCAATTAAATGTGAACAGTACACAAAATGTAAATGATGGTGGATGATGAGGATGAGTAGTCTATTGCTTGGTTTTTCTGTTGGTCAGAATGCAGTAACATACTATAAGTGTTGATTGAATTACTTCCACATACCTCAAGCGATTGGAACTACAAATATCTCATCACCATGAAATCTAGACATTTTTGCATCCTCAGTTATCCCTACATTTGGGAGTTATTTGTCCTTGAACAGAACTAACAAACTTGTGTAGTCATGTTTGTGACAAAATTTTAGTTCAGGTATCAAACTTACCAATCTACAATGACAATCAAATTATTAGAGCAATATAGTTAACTAGAGTTTAGAATGCAAGAGTGTCAGAACATGCAAATCAATTGATAAATAAGCACTGTATATCAGCTGGTCAACAACTCTTTGTTGTTGTAATTCTATTCAACCACTGGGCTTATTGCCTCAGGATTTCATTCTCATTCATTAGAAATCTAAATAATTTGTATTGGCCAATAATAATCAAAACCTTGTTCTTAGATATGATTTAACCATTAATGATTTAACCATTTGAAACAGTCAATAATTTTTATAAATATTATGAATAGCTGTTTTTCACCTATTTATACTAACGAATGTTTTGTTATATTAATGCCTCTTAGTATAACCCATTCTTAGTATAACTTTCCTCCCAATGGTGTTAATGTTCATTGTCAAGCACTTGGTTAAAAAGTTATAACTTATTGTTCCCAGACCATAAAAAATACATGAGGTCAGTACGAAATGATTCCTGTACATGTAAATTATGGGTTTTCATTATAGAGTAAACTTAAAACAGATTCTTTATGTGTAATAATCATAAATTTAACTCAGAATGACAGATTCTCATGGCATTGTCATTATTAGAACTCCAAATGGTAAATAAACTAAGTTGCTTGAATGTCTTTGAAGTTTTTGAGTTAACATTAGGAACAAAACATGTGTGCTCACAAGGGACACAATCTGTGTCCTCACAAGGAACACAATCTGTGTCCTCACAAGGGACACAACTCATGGTATCCTCACAAGGAACACAAAATGTGTCCTCACAAGTGACACAACTGGTATCCTCACAAGGAACACAATCTGTGTCATCACAAGGAACACAATCTGTGTCCTCAAAAGGGACAGTACTGGTATCCTCACATGGGACACAATCTGTGTTCTCACAAGGAACGCAATCTGTATCCTCACACAACCGGTATTCTCACAACAAACACAATCTGTATCCTCAAGAGGGACACAATAGGTATCCTATCCTCACAAGGATAACAATCTGTGTCCTCACTGGGAACATAATCTGTGTCCTCACCAGGGACACAACTGGTATCCTCACAAAGAACACAATTTGTGTCCTCACAAGGATCACAATTTGTGTCCTCACAATCTGTATCCTCACAGGGGAACAATGGGAATCCTCACAAGCGACACGATCTTTGTCCTTACAAGGTACACAATCTGTATCATCACAAGGGACACAATCTGTTTCCTCACAAGGGACACAATCTGTGTTCTCGCAAGGGACACAACCTGTGTGCTCACAAGGGACACAATCTGTATCCTCACAATGGACACAATCTGTGTTCTCACAAGGGACACAACCAGTGCCCTCACATGGGGCACAATCTGTGTTCTCACACGGGACACATTCTGTATCCTCACAAGGGACATAATCTTTGTCCTCACAAGGGACTAAATCTTTGTTCTCACACAGGACACATTTTGTATCCTGACAAGGGACATGGCACCTGTTTTCTCACAATGAAGCACAACATTTTTCTTCACAATGATCACAAACTTTGTGTTAGTGTAATAATTTGTATTGCACTGGGCTGAATTAGCCCTTATCTGTATCTAGTTGAACACAATTTTAGTGGCTACTTCTTATAATAGTGTTTAAACTATTTTGTAATTACCTACCGGGTAGATTTTATGGCTATTTACATTAATACCTAATCTTTTAACTTTGTTTGCTGTTAATACTTTCTGTGTCTTCCAATTACTCAACTGGTAATCGTGGACAATATAAAAAACAACGAATTGTTGCAAATCCTGGTGTTAAATCAATTTTGTCAATTGGGATGACAGAGTGAGAGAATGATTGAGATTTCTGCAGCCTTCAGTAGACACTTTATGAAATAATATGTATAGCCTAATGCCAAACCGTGCTATAAAAATGTAATGAGTCTATACTTTGAACAGTGTTGCAACGGTCCATCATTTGTGTCCTCTTCAAGATAGTCCACCCATTAATTAATTAATATTAAAAATGCTTTGGGGGAGCCAGACTGGCTGACATTTGAAATCAAATATGGCCACATGATCCTGGTGATTCATTAGGAGGGAAGTGTCTAACACTAGTGGGTTGGTATTTTTAGAAGGCCTTGAACTGTTCCAGTTTGAAGTACTTTGAATCGAAAATGGAAGTCTTGTATGGCAAGCGGTTCGACGCATAATCCCAAGAAACTAGGTTTCTCATGAGAACCTAGGTTCTCACAATGAGAACCCAGGTTCTCACAATGAGAACCTAGGTTCTCATGAGAACCTAGGTTTTCAAATGAGAACCTTGGTTCTCATGAGAACCTAGGTTTTCAAATGAGAACCTAGGTTCTTGTGAAAACCTAGGATACCAAACGAGAACTTAAGTCCTCAGAATGAGAACCTAGGTTCTCATGAGAACCTAGGTTCTCATGAGAACCTAAGTTCTATGTGTCTATGAGAACCTAGGTTCTCATGAAAAACCTAGTTTCTCATGAGAACCTAGGTTCTCAAGCGTAAACCAAGGTTTTCAAATGAGAACCTAGGTTCTCATGAGAAACCTGGTTTCTTGGGATTTCATAAACCTTGGTTCTCATGAGAACCTAGGTTCTCATGAGAACCTAGGTTCTCGTGAGAAACCTGGTTTCTTGGGATTTCATAAACCTAGGTTCTCATGAGAACCTAGGTTCTCATGAGAAACCTAGTTTCTTGGGATTATGCGTCGAACCGCTTGCCATAATTAACCTCCAGTTGTCTCCCATTGCTTGGTACACGCTGGCGGCATATGTGTAAAATGAATAGAAGTAGGCGTGAAACCGTGAATGTTTCTCCCCAAGAGCATTTTCTGAACAATGTTCAGACAATGCTCAGTAATATTCTACGAAACTTATCTGTTGAATATTTGTGACAACAGGCATTAGCCATCGGTGACCGTTTCTTGTTCATGTTTCCGTGCATGGGTGTTCTTGAGGAATGAAATTAGTAAAGTAATCGGTCGACATTGGTCTGAACACGTTAATAAAAATTGAACTGTTTATGAAATACATCTTTAATTGTAAATATTATTTTGAGACTAAAAATTCAGATCAATCGTTACATAATACATTGTTACAGCATTGAATGAGTTTCAAATATTCAGTTCCCTTGTTCGGGCCTCAAACGACTGTACGGTACAGTTTTCTATTTTAAGTATGTCTGTGACCTACATGTAGGAAGCAATCATTATGGTATAAAGTTGTATCTCTATTGATTATGTGTAATAATGTATTATTCCATCGTAAGATATCGGCAACACTGCAAGAAAAACTTATGCGCTAAAGACTTTCCATACATATTTCAATAACTTGAGATATCTGCAAAAATAAAGTTCTTAACGGCGTGTTTTCATTCTGTCCAGCCCGTGTGTAATCATATGTGAACCCCATTGATCCTGCGCCCTGAATAATGTGTCCTGTATTCCAAACGAGCAAGTTTACGCCGTCCGACGCGTAATTCTGAAAACCTAGGGATCTGAAAACCTAGGTTCTCAGAGAACCTAGGTTCTCATGGAACCTAGGTTCTCTGAAAACCTAGGTTCTCTGAGAACCTAGGTTTTCAAAGAACCTAGGTTTTCATGAGAACCTAGGTTCTATGAGAACCTTGGTTCTCATAATGAGAACCTAGGTTCTCAAGAGAACCTAGGTTCTCTGAAAACCTAGGTTCTCAGAGAACCTAGGTTCTCAGAGAACCAATGGTTCCCAAATGAAAACCACGGATATGGCAAGCAGTTAGACGCATAATCCCTAGAAACTAGGTTTCTCATGAGAACCTAGGTTCTCATTCTGAGAACCTAGGTTCTCATGAAAACCTAGGTTTTCAAATGAGAACCTAGGTTCTCATGAGAACCTAGGTTTTCAAATAAGAACCTAGGTTCTCATGAAAACCTAGGTTCTCATTTGAAAACTTGGGTTCTTGACGTCATGTGCAATCTTCAAGTGAGAACCTAGGTTCTCATTCTGAGAACCTAGGTTCATCATTTTGAGAACCTAGGTTCTCATGAGAAACCTAGTTTCTTGGGATTATGCGTCGAACCGCTTGCCATAGTCTTGGGCATTACAAATGAAGGTTTTATATTGTAACAATGATTGTAAAACAGTGGTCTTGACTGCTCAGGCAGAGGTCCAAGAGGTCTCATCATAATTGCACAGATGCAGAAATGTTGGCACATGTTTGATAAGTATCCATTGAAATTCAGTTTAATATTGCATAAAACCTAGCAGACAGATGACTGTTTGAAAGTTTCATGAAACAGAATTATGTGGTGCAATGTCCTGAGAGTTTTTCCTTTGTTGCGAATAAATTGTCTGAAATTGGCATGCCTTACATCTTGAAAAGAATCTTGAAATATATAGTCTAGCCTTGTTCAAGTTGTTTTCATTGGCAAACAAAAGGAATCTGGGATTTGATAAAAAAACCCTGAGATTCAGAAACTTAAGGTCACAGTTTGATGTATTTGATGCATTGCCCATTGTTATTTATCCATCTACATTCACATACTGACATAGTATGATTTCTTCAATTCTCATGGGTCACACCATGTGCCTTGTTTCCATTTCTTAATATGATCTGATATCAATGTTACAGGCAGGTGATTCATAATTGACTGATGGGCAGGCTTTAATTGACAATGCCCAGGCTGTTCAGACAGTCAGAGGACCCAACTGACTTGTTTGAGGGAGATGATGTATGCTTTAAACTTGTTATCTGGCAGATTGATCTGAGTAAAAGGGTTTATAAAGGCAACACTAATGAGTAATTTTTCTTTATTACTAAGCAATATTGAATTGAAAATTAGTGCATTGTGTCAGGTGAATATTAGTGTACTATGTCAGGTGAATATTAGTGCACTGTGTCAGGTATATATTAGTGCACTGTGTCAGGTGAATATTAGTGCACTGTGTCAGGTTAATATTAGTGCACTGTGTCAGGTGAACATAAGTGCACTGTGTCAGTTGTATATTAGTGCACTGTGTCAGTTGAATATTAGTGCACTGTGTAAGGTGAATATTAGTGCACTGTGTCAGGTGAAAATTAGTGCACTGTGTCAGGTGAATATTAGTGCACTGTGTCAGGTATATATTAGTGCACTGTGTCAGGTGAATATTAGTGCACTGTGTCAGGTTAATATTAGTGCACTGTGTCAGGTGAACATAAGTGCACTGTGTCAGTTGTATATTAGTGCACTGTGTCAGTTGAATATTAGTGCACTGTGTCAGGTGAATATTAGTGCACTTTGTCAGGTGAATATTAGTGCATGGTGTCAGGTGAATATTAGTGCACTGTGTCAAGTGAATATTAGTGCACTGTGTCAGGTGAATATAAGTGCACTGTGTCAGGTGAATAGCGGCTGTGCACTGTGTCAGGTGAATAGCGGCCATGCACTGTGTCAGGTGAATAGCGGCCTTGCACTGGGTCAGGTGAATAGCGACCATGCACTGTGTCAGGTGAATAGCGGCTATGCACTGTGTCAGGTGAATAGCGGCTGTGCAATGTGTCAGGTGAATAGCGGCCGTGCACTGTGTCAGGTGGATAGTGGTCGTGCACTGTGTCAGGTGGATAGCGGCCGTGCACTGTGTCAGGTGAATAGCGGCCGTGCACTGTGTCAGGTGGATAGCGGCCGTGCACTGTGTCAGGTGGATAGCGGCCGTGCACTGTGTCAGGTGAATAGCGGATCTGCACTGTGTCAGGTGAATAGCGGCCGTGCACTGTGTCAGGTGGATAGCGGCCGTGCACTGTGTCAGGTGAATAGCAGATGTGCACTGTGTCAGGTGGATAGGGGCCGTGCACTGTGTCACGCGGATAGCGGCCGTGCACTGTGTCAGGTGGATAGGGGCCGTGCACTGGTCAGGTGAATAGCGGCTGTGCACTGTGTCAGGTGGATAGCGGCCGTGCACTGTGTCACGTGGATAGCGACAACACATTTTACCAAAAAGCATAGCATAACCTGAAAACATATGTTAAGTCCTACTTAAGATGATACCGACATTCTGAATGTATATGCAACCATGTTTATAACCACCCATAATTGGCACTCATTGAAACATAATATTGATAACTTTTTTGTAAGGATTGTTTGATGAATTGATGTTTTGCTTGATACTGTCATGGTTCTATAAACACAGAGTTCCACTAATGGCATTATAGAAAAAATATATTCTGTAATGGATTATTTATGGCCAATGTCATTAAGGAAGCGTGTAAAAATCACTCTGAAATTATGTTCCAGAAGAGAATATACAACATTTATGGCTCAAACACATCTCAAATGCACTTAACCCTTTTGGGAAAAGATAGGTCAAATATGCTTCATACAATATTTATGACTTAGTTTGTTGCCATAGTGTCAAAATGATCCTATAAATGTCACTTTACAAAAAAGGGTTTCATTTTTCTTAAAGGGAACTTTTCATGTTTAGTGACTTGACAAAATTGAAAAAAAGTTGTTTCAGATTTGCACATTTTGGTTGTAGTTATGTTTTTGATGTTTTTGCAAGGAAACAGTAATACTGAACATTTATCAAGCTCTAACATAATATGTAGTATATCATATGCATCTTTTCACGATTTAAAAAATATAACCATTATAAATTGTTACAAATAGGAAACAATTGAATAATTTGGAAAGATCTTTTGTTATCCTTATATTATGGGACATTACAAGGATTGCTTATATAAAGTATAAGACACATCATGTATCTTGTTCCGATGGATGGCCGAGTGGTCAAAGTGTTAGACTTTTAATTCAATGGTCAGTGGTTCGAACCCAGGTGAGGATTACTATTTTTTCTGTCTTTAATTTTATTTTTGTTTTATACTGGAACTCTTTAGTTCTGATGTTTACATTGATCAATTTATAGCATTAAATAACAAACTTCAAAACATGCCAAATCTTTAAAAACTTCCCTTTAAACCTTTACCAGTCAGAAGCAAAGTGAAAAAGGCAACAGCATTAACCCAGAATAGCCTGTGAGTAACTCGCAGTCTGTTCAGGTTTTATCCTGTTTGCTGCTCATCAGTATCTAAGAGTTGGAAATGAAACCATTAAAACTTGGACCTAGTAAAAAAGGTATTTAATAACATTCACCTGCGAAGGGACTACAAACACGTGAAAATCCGTATCTTAGTGGTAAAGTTTTAAATGTCCTTGTTGGGGTTAAAGAGCCAAAATCTATATGCTTTATTATCTGCACATTAATTGTCCATGTAACAAAACGTTGCAGAATTTGTATGATGACATTAGTGCTAGATGGGCTGATGGTCTGGAAAATGTTGAATACAATTTATAGCGAATCTGATTTTACATTTAAGTCGTTAACATTATATTTAACAATACTCTCTAAGATTTGCTGTTTTCATGAACATGAATTGTAGACATGAATTTGATTTACTAAGTTTTAAAAGAACAAAGCAATTATTGGTATTTAGACAATTTCAATGACAAATATTTACCGGTTGCGAAAATAGATGACACCTCAGAATTTAACTACAAATGTCAACAAACTGGCCACAAAGATATATAAATCAGTGAAAGTGACACTATGATAAGCGTAAAATGTGATCTGGAACGAACTGTTAATACCCTGGTTACAATGATCTTAGTTGCAGAAAGATTTTTTGTTAAACAGAAAAAACTATTGACATATTTACACACATAGGAGGAAGTGTTTCTTGCCTGGCCACAAAACTTGTGTAAAGGCGGGTTATTAAATTGTTTTTATACAGATTCCAACACAAAACTCTTCTATGATGTTGACCACGGTAAATCAGTAAACTTCTCCTTCTCAACTTCATGCTTGATACTTACAATTGGTCAGATAATATGAATCTAGTACCTGAATATTTATGCCCCCCTTCGAAGAAGAGGGGGTATATTGCTTTGCTCATGTCGGTCTGTCGGTCGGTCTGTCGGTCGGTCTGTCGGTCGGTCCGTCCACCAGGTGGTTGTCAGACGATAACTCAAGAACGCTTGGGCCTAGGATCATGAAACTTCATAGGTACATTGATCATGACTTGCAGATGACCCCTATTGATTTTGAGGTCACTAGGTCAAAGGTCAAGGTCACGGTGACCAGAAATAGTAAAATGGTTTTTGAATGATAACTCAAGAACGCATACGCCTAGGATCATGAAACTTCATGGGTAGATTGATCATGACTTGCAGATGACCCATATTGATTTTGAGGTCACTAGGTCAAAGGTCACGGTGACCCGAAATAGTAAAATGGTTTCCGGATGATAACTCAAGAACGCATACGCCTAGGATCATGAAACTTCATAGGTAGATTGATCATGACTCGCAGATGACCCCTATTGATTTTGATGTCACTAGGTCAAAGGTCAAGGTCACGGTGACCCGAAATAGTAAAATGGTTTTCGGATGATAACTCAAGAACGCATACGCCTAGGATCATGAAACTTCATAGGTAGATTGATCATGACTTGCAGATGACCCCTATTGATTTTGAGGTCACAAGGTCAAAGGTCAAGGTCACGGTGAACGGAAATAGTAAAATGATTTTCGGATGATAACTCAAGAACGGTTTTGCCTAGGATCATGACACTTCATAGGTACATTGATCTTGACTAGCAGATGACCCCTATTGATTTTCAGGTCACAAGGTCAAAGGTCAAGGTCACAGTGACAAAAATCGTATTCACACAATGGCTTCCTCTACAACGGACAGCCCATATGGGGGGGGGCATGCATGTTTTACAAACAGCCCTTGTATAATATAATATAATAAGTATTATAAATATGTTCAAGATATTATACATTTCATCCCACATGCTATAATATATGGTAGTGTTTGACGTGTACTAATCTGAGTAAGGAATCAATTGGATTCCCTACTTTTGAAATTAAGGAGTCCTAACAGACATCAGGGAGTCCAAATATTTAGGTACTATTTTTTATATACAATTACATATATAATTGTATATTTCTATTAAATATTCAACATTATTAAAAAAAGTGTTTCTTTGCTTTTGCAGCAGTCCAATATCATGTTGACTCAAAGTTAGTGGTATCCTGGAAATCAACTGTCATATCTGCCACTAATAATTGTTGGATTCAAAACAATCCTCTTCTCCAACCTCTGCTTCAACATCACGGTCCAAAACCAGCCCTATCAGCAGTTGTTTATGTAAACATTCAAACAAGTGACACGTGGTCTTGAGTAAATTGTTCAGCCCAAATAAGGATTATCACGGTATTGAAAGAACAATCTTGCCATTTTTTCTGAGACTGGTCGTCAAAAGCTTGGTTACTTAAGCATAAATATCTGATAAAAATACGGCAACTATATGTAACTTCAGCAAACTGCACTTTTTGTCAAACTGAATGTGAAGCTATTGAACATTTATTTTGGAATATATAAAGCATGTCAATACAGTAATACTGGAATTGTTTTCTGGATGTAATCAGTTTTCAAAATTTTTATGCCTTCCAGAGGGGGAATATTGTTTTGCACATGTCGGTCCATCCACCAGATGAATGTCCGTCCACCAGATAGTTTCCGGATGATAACTTAGCTTAGGCCTAGGATCATGAAACTTCATAGGTACATTGTTCATGACTGGCAGATGACCCCTATTGATTTTCAGAACACTAGGTCAAAGGTCAAGGTCACAGTGACTCTAAATAGTAAAATGGTTTCCGGATGATAACTCAAGAATGGTTTTGCCTAGGATCATGAAACTTCATAGGTATATTGATCTAGACTGGCAGATGACTCCTATTGATTTTCAGGTCATAATGTCAAAGGTCAAGGCCACAGTGACTTGAAATAGTAAAATGGTTTCCGGATGATAACTCAAGAATGCTTATTCCTAGGATCATGAAACTTCATAGGTTCATTGATCATGACTGGGAGATAACACCTATTAATTTTCAGGTCACTAGGTCAAGGTCACAGTGACACGATACAGTAAAATGATTTCCTGATGATCACTCAAGAATAATTAGGCCTAGGATCATGAAACTTTATAGGTACATTGATTATAACTGGCAGATGACCCCTATTGATTTTCAGGTCACTAGGTCAAAGGTCAAGGTCACAGTGACAAAAAACGTATTCACACAATGGCTGCCACTACAACTAACAGCCCATATGGGGGGCATGCATGTTTTACAAACAGCCCTTGTTAATTATGCCCTCCTTTATATTAGGGCATGCATATGCAATTTGACCCTTAAATCTAATATTTCTTTTGATCAAAATATATGTTTATAATTGTAAAATGAACAGAACTAGACCCACTTAAAGCAGCTAAATCATACTTGTTCTTACATTTCAATGTACTGAAGGAAATTAACTATGTAATTGATATGCATCAAAGAAATGAATAGGAACTTTTAATACCCTTTTTTCAGTAGTTGTAGTTAGAAAAGTCATGTTATTATCAAATTTCATTTTGCTAAAAACAGTTTGTATGGTTATGTAAAAGTTAATACTATGTAAAAGTTAATACTATTCAAATGTACAATTTTGCGTTTTATTCAGGCCTCATAACTAACAGTGTCTCGGGAATCCGAGACCCACAAATTTTGGTGAGGGACACCAGTTTTTCCCAGGATTTTGCTCTAATTTTAATAGACAGGGTTCCCTGTGGACACCAATCTGTAGAAGTTAGTGTCAAGCACTGGTATTATGCATTTATTGT
The DNA here is from genome assembly GCF_020536995.1 of Dreissena polymorpha. NCBI lineage: Eukaryota > Metazoa > Mollusca > Bivalvia > Myida > Dreissenidae > Dreissena > Dreissena polymorpha. Next base: position 93,972,287 of record NC_068357.1, read on the forward strand.
GCGTTAACTCTGAACAGTGTGGAGTGTGATGCCCTTGACCCACACACACCTATTCACGAGGAGAATAAAATATATTGAACAGATTTTTTTTTTTAATTTTCAGGGTTGAATTAAGTTTCCAGCATTAAAACACACATTAACAGTGACAAGGAACCATAATATATAGTTTCTGATTGTTTTGTTTCTATCGATGCATTAAAGCAGAATGATGAGTGGCCTATTTTTTTGATGCGCAAAGGTATGCTCATTCGTAATGATAGTTTATCATGGAATTTTTATAATTAAAATATGATTTTGAAGGAGTAAGACTGACTTTCTTGACACAAAAACAACTCGAGTCAGATTATCATTTCCAGGAGTGTTTAACTACCAGACTCCTGGAAGTGTAAAACACTGTATGCTGGCTGATTTCCACCATATTGTTCTGGTGTGTTTGAGGGTTCGGAAAAGGAACCAACGTCGATGAGCAACAAACATGTATGCCAGAAGGACCTTAAGGATGAAGATATAACCATTGTGACAAGTGGTACCTTTTTGTTATTCTGGCAGGTGGAATATTTGTTGTTCCTTTGTGTTGAGAACATTCTTCAAATCCGGAAATACCCTAACAGCAATATGGCACAAAGCAGCCACCATTATAAATGTATATATATGTAAGAAACCACTGACATTTAATATATGTTATTTCTTTCATCATAAAATGAAACATGAAAAGAATTGAAGTATTAATCCTCCCTTCTTCTTACAAAGTTGATGATTTTTCGATTCAGGGGCAAGGAAGTGTGATGATATAAACTTTGGTAAAACACTTCCAGTATTGATATAAAGAAAGCAAAAGGTAGAAATAATTAAGGATGTAAAGGTATTTGATGATATTAATACCTGTTGTAAAAAGATGTTTCTTGCATACAATTTTGTGGCTGCAGTTTCTTTCATCGTAAGTTTATGGCATTAAAATAAATGGGAATGGGATTCATAAAACTGTTTGTAATTAGCAGACTGTTTTGCCATTCAAAGTTCTAAATTTAAAAGCAACTTAAAGAGTATGTTTGTTTTAGAACATGATTGTGCTCAAAGGTAAAATAAAGAACATAATAAGTTTGCTTTCATTTATCATATATAAAGAGACTATTTGTATAATATAATTTTCTGCACATTATGTGTCCTTTGCAAAAAATGGGTGTTAAATAGATATTTTGTTTATATAAGAAATATGCGTCTTACTAAACAATTTGTTAGATCTTTTATTAGTTTGTTTGTAACACTGTTTGAAAGTGTTTTGTCTTCATAACATAGTGTTTTGACATCTGCAGTTGGCGGTTAATCAACAGGAAATGTTGGGAAGTATTGTTTGATGATAGAAATCAGTTGTTTTTTTCTCCCAATATACTGACATCTTCAGTGATGTTTGTTGTTGTTAAATGATGTTACTATTCCATAAGAAAATAATGACCTGTTATGATGTACAATGAGCATTTTTGGTTCTAGTGCACATTTAAAGGACTTATCAGATGGAATTATAATTGGCAATTATTGGTCATTATTGGTTTTTAGCTCATCTATTTTTTGAAAAAAAAATATGAGCTATTGTCATCACCTTGGCGTCGGCGTCGGCGTCGGCGTCGGCGTCGGCGTTGGCGTCGGCGTCCGGTTAAGTTTTGCGTTTAGGTCCACTTTTCTCAGAAAGTATCAATGCTATTGCATTCAAACTTGGTACACTTACTTGCTATCATGAGGGGACTGGGCAGGCAAAGTTAGATAACTTTGGCGTGCATTTTGACAGAATTATGTGCCCTTTTTATACTTAAAAAATTGAAAATTTTGGTTAAGTTTTGCGTTTAGTTCCACTTTTCTCAGTAAGTATCAATGCTATTGCATTCAAACTTGGTACACTTACTTACTATCATGAGGGGACTGGGCAGGCAAAGTTAGATAACTCTGGCATGCATTTTGACAGAATTATGTGCCCTTTTTATACTTAGAAAATTGACAATTTTGGTTAAGTTTTGTGTTTAGGTCCATTTTATTCCTTAAGCATCAAAGCTATTGCTTTCATACTTGCAACACTTACTAACTATCATATGGGGACTGTGCAGGCAAAGTAATGTAACTCTGACTGGCATTTTGACAGAATTATGTGCCCTTTTTATACTTAGAAAATTGAAAATTTGATTAAGTTTTGTGTTTAGGTCCACTTTATTCCTACAGTATCAAAGCTATTGCTTTCATACTTGCAAGATTTATGAACTATCATAAGGGGACCGTGCAGGCAAAGTTATGTAACTCTGACTGGCATTTGGACGGAATTATGGGCCCTTTATACTTAGAAAATTGAAAATTTGGTTAAGATTTATGTTTTGGTCCATTTTACCCCTAAAGTATCATAGATATTGCTTTCATACTTGGAACACTCACAAACTATCATAAGGGTACAGTAAAAGGACAAGTTGCATAACTCTGGTTGTCATTGTTACGGAATTATGGCCCTTTTTTGACTTAGTAACTTTTAATATATGGTTAAATTTTGTGTTTCGATCCACTTTACTTCTTAAGTATCAAGGCTATTGCTTTCAAACTTCAAATACTTACATGCTATCATGAGGTTACTGTACCTGGCAACTTGAATTTTACTTTGACCTTTGAATGACCTTGACTCTCAAGGTCAAATTATTAAATTTTGCTAAAATTGCCATAACTTCTTTATTTATGATTAGATTTGATTGATACTTTGATGAAACTACTCTTACCTGACATACCACAATAGACTCCACCCAAACAATCCCCCGTGCCCTCCCCCCCCCTCCCCCCCCCCCTCCCCCCCCCCCCCCTCCCCCCCTCCCCCCCCCCCCTATTTTTTTTTTTTTTTTTTTTTTTTTTTTTTTTTTTTTTTAAGATCATCTCACAAATGACCACCACACCCTCACACTATACCCCCCCCCACCCCCCCCCCCCCATTTTTTTTTTTTTTTTTTTTTTTTTTTTTTTTTTTTTTTTTTTTAAGATCATCTCACAAATTACCACCACACCCTCACACTATACCCCCCCCCCTCCCATTTTTTTTTTAAAAACTGTTATGTTTGAAATACCGTCAAACCATCGCACCCAAACCACCCCCCCCCCCCCCCCCCCCCCCCCCCCCCCCCTTGACCTTTTTTTTTTTTCGCTTTTTTGGAAGATAATGTAATAAATGTCCACAACCCCACACTATACACCCCTCTTCACTCCACTCCTCCCTTCTTTGTGATTGAAAATGAGAGTCCCTTCACCTTTAAAAAGAAAATAGATGAGCGGTCTGCAACCGCAAGGCGGTGCTCTTGTTACAACTCTGTTGGAATTTGAAGACCATGCATGTTACGGGCATAAGTTAAAAAGGATATGATTGTGTTGTAATACTACAGCTAAAGGCTGAGTGTTTAAGTATAACAAAAAATGAATCATAGCTAAACAATTTGACAAAGTTATCCCTACGCTTTTCGAAAAGCCTGGGGATTATGTGGTTCTCCGCCGTCTGCCCGTCCATCCGTCCTGGCCACTATCTCCTCCTACACTATTAGCACTAGAACCTTGAAACTTACACGAATTGTAGCTATGAGCATATGTGCGACAGTGCACTATTTGGAATTTTTTACCCCTGGGTCAAAATTTATGGGGGTTGGGGTGGGGCCGGGTCAGAGATTTTCACTAATTTTACAAACAACATGCCGCATGTGGATACGCGGCGGCCTCTGCCGCGCCATTTCTAGTTATAATCAAAATGGTTACATTGCATCCAATGATTTGTAATCCAATGATCTGTAAATGATTTGACTCAGAACACTTCATAAACATTTGCCAAACTCTGAAGTCATTCAGTTCTAATGCTTTCATTTAACACGCTGTCAGTGAGCTGTATTACTTGAGTCAATGCACTGTAGCTGTTCTTTCACAATTATGAAATAGGGCAGAATAGGGCTAGTAATCTAAAAAAGCAGCTAACTGTTAAAACAAACCGATGTGTTTTCTTTGATTTAAATTACAATTAAAAAAAATATGTTAAGACAGCGGCATAATACATCGATAAGTGGTATCACCAGAATATGGTTAAAGTGCACTGTTGTGTTCCAAGATTACATTTGTGTTTTATTGCATGCTGAGTATAGATGTCATATCCATACTTTTGTACACAAAAGGTCTCTGTTGTACAAATAGATCTGCATGCAAATTGATTATTGAGTGTCAAACAGAGGCACATTTATAAAAGTTCTGTATAAGTTATAATATTTCTCCATCCAGCCATGATTAGAATTGGAATGCTTGGTGAATGCCCTATCATACAATATAAACCAGTCCAAATTCTTCTTCTGCCGTGTTGTTTAGACATGCCTTGTTGTCTTGTCACTTCCCTCCCAATGTGTGACTGTTTGTTTGAACAGAGGGGTGAGCTGTATTCCAGATAGCAAGACCAGACTATTGTGCTTTTTGTAGGAGTGAACATAATCATTTCTATTCACCAGTTTTGCTTTGTATGTCTGTTATAACATGACTCTAGATGCAAAATAAGGCTATTGGACTATTTTCTCTACATTTTATCAACCATGAATATTTTTTGTGCTCTGTGTCAAAAACATTTATTTTTTCAATCCCTGATGATGTCACAGTGTGCTCTTTGAATTTACTACACAAAGATGACTTAGTTATTATTTAGAGACAATGTTAATTTTTGCTAGGACCTTACCCAAAATACAGCCTAACAGTTTTTAACTAACACGGAAAAATAAAAAATAAAACTGTAAACAAATGCCACAACTGTGTCTAATTCATATAGGTCTTGCGCCTAGATATACCTTGTAATACTAGCCTTCTCATAGAAAATACTAGATCATGTTAATGGCTGCCATTTCAACACTAACAAGAATGGTTTGTATGTGTTGGACATCTGTTCACATTGTAGCACTCAAAAGACATCCTTTTCATGTCCAATATTCTGACTAACATCTGAATCAAACTGAGTATTCCGGAAATTACTTGCAGTCTCAGACAAATGTCTCTGAAATGCCTTTAAGCACAATTGGTAAAGAATGGTCTCATTGTTCTGTGTTGCAGTTTTTTTTTAGTCCTATTGGACACTTGAAGCTGGCTCCATAGTACTTTGCAAGAGAATACTCAGTTTGAGTGTTTAATACAGAGAACTTTATCTGGAAAGGCTTTGAAAGTGGAATAGCAAACTTGACAGCATGCACCTCTAATGTTAGAGCCAAACATACAAACGAGGAGCTGAGTATACAAAAACAGAGCAAAGCTGGGCATACAAAATAAGAGCCAATTAAGCATATAAAAACACCAAGCGAAGCAAACAAAATAGAATTAAGCAAAGTAAGAGTCAAGCATTCAAAAACAGAGCCATTCATACGAAAAAAGAACCAAGCATACAAAGTAAGTGCGGAGCTTACAAGCTTAGAAAAAAGGACAAATCATGCAAAAAAGCATGAAAGCTTTCAAAAATAGAGCAAAAAAACCACAAAAAACAAGCAAACAATAAAAATACTAGCATACAAAAACAGTGACGAGCATACCATCACTGAGCCAAGGGTACAAAAGCCAATCAAAGCATACTAAAAAAGAGCGTACAAAAACGGACACTAAGTTTTCAGACACCGCCTTTTTTAGCCAAAATAATTATTTTTTGTGACTTTTGAATTTTGGACATGAGCGTTTTTGTCTATCATTTAAATGACTGTAAATTTGTGGACAGTATATTTGACAGTGTTATTTTACCAGATTTTGGCCCTGTATTCGCTCATCTTGTGCCACTTTGATCATTGATTTTTACAAGGGGAGTAAGGTCATAAAAGCTGACAGATGCATGCCTGAGGGCAATGGACCATAACATTTGCATGATTGGGTAAAAAACACATGTTTACTGGTAGAAAACAATCGCTTCATCTAACAACATTTTAAAAATGATATTTTTCTATTAAGGAAGCAGTATGTTTTCACTTTTTTATTCCGTATCATTTCAGGCAAGAGTAAGCAAAGCTGTGAAGTTGTATTTTATATTTCAAAGTAGAAACACTATTGTGCATTGATTGAATGCTTTTATATTTCAATAAAATTATAATTTCAGACATTTAATTGTTGTCTCTCAATATTCAGACACGTATAATTTTTAAATATTTTCCATATCTAAATTTTTGGACATGAAAATAAATTATTATTTTTAAGTCTCCGAAAAGTTAGAGTAATTACGGTAACTAGAAAATTCATAATATGATATTTGCCAATTTATGCAAAGACAATTACAGGAAATGTGTTTAATCTGAATAACATTGTTTTACTACCCATGGGGGCCCATGTTGTGTCAGCTTGCATGTGGATAGTGGTTTGTATTCTGTTTGATGTCAGGAGAAGAGAAGACAATCTTCACACTGGCTCCACTGTTGAATGGTAGTACACTGGATGCTGTCCTTACACATGCCAGAACTAATATGTTTGACAAGAGCTGGCCCATGACAGGGCGCTTGACTTTTATCCCGCTTCAATACTACAATGTACATTTTCTGTCAATCACCTGATAATAATGACTTCAAAGACATGTCACAAGATGAATATATGTAGAAGTTATATGTTAATAGTATATGTTAACTTAATGACGGATGATTTGTTCATGATTGAAACAAGAAATGTGACCATGCCAAGAAACTAGATTTTCAATAATTTACAAAGTTATTTAGTAATTATTAAGAAATTAAATAAGTTTTAAAGCAAGGACTGCATGCATGCTACCTACACACACAATTACTGTACATTACCTCCATCCAAACTCACTACAGTACAATACCTCCATCCAAACTCAATACAGTACAATACCTCCATCCAAACTCAATACACTTCAATACCTCCATCCAAACTCACTACAGTACAATACCTCCATCTAAACTCAATACAGTACAATACCTCCATCCAAACTCAATTCAGTACAATACCTCCATCCAAACTCAATACAGTACAATACCTCCATCCAAACTCAATACAGTACAATACCTCCATCCAAACTCAATACAGTACAATACCTCCATCCAAACTCAATACAGTACAATACCTCCATCCAAACTCACTACAGTACAATACCTCCATCCAAACTAAATACAGTACAATACCTCCATCCAAACTCAATTCAGTACAATACCTCCATCCAAACTCAATACAGTACAATACCTCCATCCAAACTCACTACAGTACAATACCTCCATCCAAACTCACTACAGTACAATACCTCCATCCAAACTCAAAACAGTACAATACCTCCATCCAAACTCACTACAGTACAATACCTCCATCCAAACTCACTACAGTACAATACCTCCATCCAAACTCAATACAGTACAATACCTCCATCCAAACTCACTACAGTACAATACCTCCATCCAAACTCAATACAGTACAATACCTCCATCCAAACTCACTACAGTACAATACCTCCATCCAAACTCACTACAGTACAATACCTCCATCCAAACTCAATACAGTACAATACCTCCATCCAAACTCACTACAGTACAATACCTCCATCCAAACTCAAGTTATTCATATTTCTATTTTAATTAACAATGACCTTGAACCAACTGGCCCCAATACCTAACCCATGCTAGGTCAGCATGTCAGCTAGAGATAGGAGTTGTTGCATGCAAATGCTTGCCTTAATTTTTTGAGTACAATAAGTGGGCACAATCCTGCTAAAGTTCTGCTCAGTTATGAGCCGTGGTCATTATCTCACATAATGATCCTGAAGACACGTGTACAGTTTCCATTGAATGTCTGTAGTAATAACAAAGATACATACTTGTTGCATGCAAACTTTAAAATGAATCTCAACATGCACGCAAAACTAAAACTGAATCAATGTTCTTAATTCAAAATCACTTTCTTTAGAAACACTGAGGTAAATACCTATTTTATGCATATTATCAAAATTCAAAGAAATACTAACGTCAATACCTATTTTATGCATATTATCACTATCTAAACAAATACTGGCTTCAATAAGTGCAGTTATATTCACAATTTCAAGTGATTCCCTGATGCTTAGTAATTTCCCCATTTCTGATATGTATATATCATCAACTGAAGCCCTAATAGGTATTACAAAGGGTAATTCAAGTTCATATGTATACATGCTTACCTTAATTTTAGGTAAAATTGGCAAAAAATCACAAGATCTAACAAAAGATTTGTTATAAGCTGCCAGTGCTATTGTGACAAACGATGGAAGGGGTTTCACTTCTATTGTGATAAAATAAATAATACTTTTCAATTCTGATAGTGAATTACTTTCCATATTGTGTATGGTTTCTTTCTATGCCATTTCATGTGGGTTTGTTATGCTCCCCATATATATATATATATATGGGGAGCATATAGTTGCCAGTTTGTCTTTCCACACTTCCGTACTTCTGTACAAACTAAATTCTTGTCCGGAGCATAACTCTAAAACTACTGAAGGGATTTACTTGAAACTTGAACTATTAACAGATGGCAACTAGGATAAGTGCAGTGACCAAGAACCATAACTCTATCTACCTTAGTTTTTGAAATATCTCCCTTTATTTAATTTCAAAGTAAATTTTTGTCCAGAGCATAACTCTAAATCTACTAAAGGGATTTACTTGAAACTTGAAATATAAACATATGGCAAGTAGGAGAAGTGCAGTGACTAAGAACCATAACTCTATCTACCTTAGTTTTTGAATTATCTCCATTTATTTAATTTCAAAGTAAATGTTTGTCCGGAGCATAACTCTAAATCTACGAAAGGGATTTACTTGAAACTTGAAATATAAACAGATGGCAAGTAGGAGAAGTGCAGTGACTAAGAACCATAACACTATCTACCTAAGATCACTGGGGTCAAGGTCAAGGTCACCAAAGCTAATAATAGATTTTCCTTCACACTTTTGTTACAGTTTCTCATAGCGCCTTCAATACTTATCCGATCTCTTTCATATTTGGCATGTAGGTAATTTGCATGGACCTCTACCTTTTGATGACGTTTGAGGTCACTGGGGTCAAGGTCACCAAGGCTAATAATAGATTTTTCCGTCACACTTTTGTTACAGTTTCTCATAGCACCTTCAATATTTTACAGATCTCTTTCATATTTGGCATGTAGGTACCTTGCATGGACCTCTACTTTTTGATGACGTTTGAGGTCACTGGGGTCAAGGTCACTGAGGCTTATAAAATATTTTTCCTTCACACTTTTGTTACAGTTTCTCATAGCACTTTCAATACTTATCCGATCTCTTTCATATTTGGCATGTAGGTACCTTGCATGGAAATCTACCTTTTGATGACGTTTGAGGTCACTGGGGTCAAGGTCAAGGCCACCAAAGCTAATAATAGATTTTCCTTCACACTTTTGTTACAGTTTCTCATAGCGCCTTCAATATTTAACCGATCTCTTATATATTTGGCATGTAGGTACCTTGCATGGACCTCTACCTTTTGATGAGGTTCGAGGTCACTGGGGTCAAGGTCAAGGTCACTGAGGCTAATATTAGATTTTCTCAAGGTCTCACTTTTTTCCACACAATTTACCCATATATCGACAAAGCATCATTGGGGAGCATCCATCAGTTTTACTGATATCCTTGTTTTCTATAAAAAAGAGACAAGATTTTCTATAATTGCATATTGTTTCAGGTTAAATGCATTAACATATGATATTATGTGTATATATTTTGCAATTTGGTGGACCTTAAATCAAGCTTTCATACTTTTTCAATGAATATTTCATTATTTGAACATAAACAAAATTTACTAAATATAGATCTATGTAGTTTTAACAAGCAAGTTGAAATGCTACTAAATATATGTTTGAAAAAAAACTGTTAATATATAAGTCGTGTTTTTGAGAAAACTGGGCATAATGCATGTGTGTAAAGTGTCGTCCCAGATTAGCCTGTGCAGTCCGAACAGACTAATCAGGGATGACACTTTCCGTCTAAATTGGATGTTTGCTAAGAAGAGACTTCATTTAAAAGAAAAATGTCATAAAAGAAGAAAGTGTCGTTTCTGATTAGCCTGTGCAGACTGCACAGGCTTATCTGGGACAACACTTTATGCACATGCATTATGCCCAGTTTTCTAAGAACACGACTTATATACATATTATAGAGACTGCCTTTTACTTATGATATGATCAAGCCCAGATAAAATAAATCCCCATATCAATACTTTGTGCCTGGGTTTAATTAACTGGTATATCTCTTTCATTTTACCCATATAATACTAGATAAAGATAACAATCACTATTATTGCATAAACTCTATCTATAATGCCCTCTGGCGGGGTGCAGAAACTTGGCAAAAGGAGGGCTTGAACGGTAGAAATCATGTATTAACAATGCGATTCACGTGCCGTTCAAGCCCTGTTATGTGTTTTTCATATCCATAATCTGGTCCACGCGCAGTTACTTCCCTTCTCCAGCCTTCGACGACTTTTCAAGCATAAATGGGGAACTGAATAAGCACCAGTTTCCTCATGCATGCAGGGATAATGACTATTTCAATCCACTTTTCAAGTTATACCATCTGCACTCTCTTGACAACAGCTTTATTTTATTGGCAATGTCAATGAAGTTAAGGTTATTTACTCAACACTTTCAAAAGACTATGCTGTAAATGTAAGTGTTTATGTACCTTCAACGTTCCTGCTGTAAATTCCAAAATAATTCCTCATTTCTTACTTTGCACGGCTGCATTTTAACTTTGCATTAATCCACTGTTTAAACACATTTTAAATCGAAAAATGCCTATCAGAAGGTAAAGCCTCGTCATTTCGGATGATGACCGAGTGAGGCATATGTAAAACACAACCTTGAACTGTATTGAAATAATCAAATTATTTTGTCGATGTCGAATGAACAAAACATATTGTTTTCAATGTTATTTAAAATTATTTTGGTATGTGTGATTTGTTTATGCAATAATAGCGAAAATACACATTTTCATGGACATGATCATCTGCAGGCACTCTCAAAATCAGTTCCTGCCCGAGTGCGCAGCACGAGGGCAGGAACGGATTTTTCGAGCACCCGCAGATGATCATGCCCTCGAAAAGTGTAATATCCCTATATTGAAATAGCATCAAATATCAGGTCAATATAATGAATGCAAAAAAGTATATTCAAAATATAAGAAATTAATTCTAGGTACTTGTTACATCGGAAAGCTGTCATCATTTCTGCTGGAATTTGTCTCAGAAACTTAACAGAACCACTTTTGTGTGCCGAAGAGCAATGGCCCATAGTTTATATATGTCAACTATTGTCAGTGTAAATTGTAAAAAGAGTAAATTGTAAAAAGACCACTGCCCAGACAATTACATCAGGTTGATAGGGTTTGTAGGCTGCATGTACTTACTGTATATTCACTGACCAAATTTATAAAGCTCTTAGAAATGACATTGGTAAAAAATGTTGTATCAGTGCTTTTACAAATGTAAAGTTCAAAGTTTTGTCTTAAATTGAAATGTAAAACAGTTGCACTGCGATTTAAAATGGGGATTGATGTTAACTTTAATTTTAAATATGTCTTTGTGGTCATTTAAAATATTAAGTGACTTAAAGAAAACATATAATAAACAAAAATATAAAACAAAAATGATAAGGTCAAACCATGTTTCAAAACATGTTTGAAACATGTCTAGAAAACATGATCTAGCTCTGTTTAGATATAACTTTAGATATAAACATTTTTGAAACAAGAATGATCTAATTTGTAAATTTGACACTATTACTAAAACATTTCCATCATTGGCAACAAAAGATATAATGTTTTTCCTATGGTACAGCAAACGCAGCTGCTATCAAAACGAGTATTTAAAACAATGTAACAACAGGATTATTTTTGTATGCCATTGTTTTGTCTCTGAAATGACCATGTTCTGACATGAACCACATGCTTTACTATGAATATTACTGATTTGGACATCGGTGATATGAGGACCTTAACCCATTCATGCCTAGTTGAATCTCCCATCCTTTTAAATTGGATCATGCAATTTATTTCCAAAATTAGGGATGTCTAGTATATTTATTTCTATATTCAGAATATTTCTTACAGAAAATTCCTTTAAGCAAACAGCACAGACCCTGATGAGATGCCCCGCAGCGTCTCATCTGGGTCTACACTGTTTGCCAAGGCCTTTTTTCTAGATGCTAGGCATAAATGGGTTAACATGAGAGACCCAAACAATTTTTCTGTCATATTTGCAAAACAGATACTCACTATGTTCTTAATGATGCACCAGTTACATTGAGCAGTGACAGGAAAAATCCTGGGCAAATTAAAACTATTCATGGTGGCCTTTTGTATCTCTCTAGTTTTGTAAACAATTCAGCCGTTCTCTGAAAAAAGGGGGATTAATTCATGTGCGTCAAGTGTCATCTTAGATTAGCCTGTGCAATTCGCACAGGCTATTTTAATCAGGGACGACACTTTCCGCTTATATAATATTTTCTGTTCAAAGAAAGTCTCTTCTTAGCAAAAATCCAGTTTAGCCTGAAAGTGTTGTCCCTGATTAGCCTGTGAAGACTTCACAGGCTTATCTCAGGGATGAGACTTTATGCACTTTCATTAAACCCCCTTTTCACACAGCATGGCAAAATTGTACAATCGCCTGTAGTGATGGCATGATGTTGGATGTAGATGATCTGATCAGACATGAATGTTGTGTCATGATCCTTGAACAGATCATGAGTGAAATATTCCATACAATGATTCAACAAATTAGCAGTATTGGAAGTAAATTGTGTAACAAAGGAAATACTTATTACTTAGATCATCCATGATTAAATTTTGTTTGTTAAATTAACATTATGTTTTATTCTATAATATTCAAGAGATTTCCTAGAATCAGTGTATTCTAGAATTTTCTAAAAATGTATCACTTCAAAAATATATGCTGTAGAATACTCTACAAATGCCTGGACTATAGGTTTTGAATTATTGAATGTACAAATCGGTTTTAGGATAGTTTTAGAATAACTCTAGTGTCTGTGCTGCTGCAACTAATGTTTGCAACTCCCAATTACCCAACTAGGAATCATGGACATTTAACAAACAAATCGTTTTTTTGCAAATGCTGGTGTTGAATCACATTCCTTAATAGGGATGAGAATGATCATGATTTCTGCAGACATCAGTAGGCACAGTATGATTTTTTTTTGTATGGCTTAATGCAAACCCTTGCTATAAAAGATGTAAAAAGTCATTTCTTTGCACGGTATTACAATGGTTTATCATTTGTGTCCCTATGAAGATATTCCACCCATTAATGAATACATATTAAAAATGCTAGGAGCCAGACTTAATTGCTGAGTCTGCCACATGATCTTGGGGATCCATTAGGAGGGATGTTGCTAACACTGGTGGGATGGTATTCTGAGAAGGCCTTGAACTGTTCCAGTTTGAAGAACTTTAATGCAAATATGGAAGGCTGGGGCCCTTAAAATGGAGGTCTTCATATAGCCTTAGGGATGGTTGTAAAATAGTGGTATTGACTGCTCTGCAAGCAGATGTCCAGGCGGTATCATCATCATTGTTCAGATGCAGAAATGTTGGCACATGTTTTATAATCAACCTTTGAAATTCAGTTTAATATTGCATTAAACCTAGCAGACAGATGACTGTTAAACTATTTTATGAAACAGAACTATGTGGTGCAATCACCTGAAAGTTTTGTCTCTGTTGCAAATAAATTTTCTGAAGTCAGCTTGCCTTACATCTTGAAAATAATCTTGAAATGTCTAGTCTAGTCTTGTTCAAGTTGTTTTCTTTACAAAGAAAAGGAATCTATGATTTGATAAGAAACCCCCAGATTCAGAAAGTATGGTCACAGTTTGATGTATATGATGTATTGCCCATTGTTATTTATTTACTTACAGGCACATACTGACATAATATTCTTTCTACAATTCTCCTGGGTCACACAATATTACTTGGTTCCATTTCTTTATATGATCCCATATCAATTTTACAAGCTGGCATGTCATAATTGACTGATAGAAAGGCTTTAATTGACAATTTGTTGCCTGGTCGGACATTCAGAGAACCTGACTGAATTGTTGGAGTGAGATGTTTATTGTATGCTTTGTATTCTATAAACTTGTTATCTGGATCAGATTCACATCAGAAGGTGGGGTTAAATATCCAATACTGACCAGTCATTAGACTATATTGCTTGGAAATATTAACCTGAAAAATAGTGTCAGAACAGTATTTGCATAAATAAAGCACTTAAATGTTTTCCTAAATATGTATTCAGTTTTGTTTTGGCATTTGTATCATTAATGTAATAATGCAAATACTGAACATTTAATGATTTATTGTGATAGCCTTTGATAGATTTACCCAGTTTCCAATACGTGCATTAATATATACATCTTAACGGTCAAGTGTTGCATTCAGCAATGTTGTGCGTGGGTCATGTGATGCATTCAGCAGTGTTGTGGGTCATGTGATGCATTCAGCAGTGTTGTGGGTCATGTGATGCATTCAGCAGTGTTGTGGGTCATGTGATACATTCAGCATTGTTGTGGGTCATGTGATGCATTCAGCAGTGTCGTGGGTCATGTGATGCATTCAGCAGTGTTGTGGGTCATGTGATACATTCAGCATTGTTGTGGGTCATGTGATGCATTCAACAGTGTTGTGGGTCATGTGATGCATTCAGCAGTGTTGTGGGTCATGTGATACATTCAGCATTGTTGTGGGTCATGTGATGCATTCAGCAGTGTCGTGGGTCATGTGATGCATTCAGCAGTGTTGTGGGTCATGTGATACATTCAGCATTGTTGTGGGTCATGTGATGCATTCAACAGTGTTGTGGGTCATGTGATGCATTCAACAGTGTCGTGGGTCATGTGATGCATTCAGCAGTGTTGTGGGTCATGTGATGCATTCAACAGTGTCATGGGTCATGTGATGCATTCAGCAGTGTTGTGGGTCATGTGATGCATTCAACAGTGTCGTGGGTCATGTGATGCATTCAGCAGTGTTGTGGGTCATGTGATACATTCAGCAGTGTTGTGGGTCATGTGATACATTCAGCAGTGTCGTGGGTCATGTGATGCATTCAACAGCGTAGTGGGTCATGTGATGCATTCAGCAGTGTTGTGGGTCATGTGATGCATTCAGCATTGTTGTGGGTCATGTGATGCATTCAGCAGTGTTGTGGGTCATGTGATACATTCAGCAGTGTTGTGGGTCATGTGATACATTCAGCAGTGTCGTGGGTCATGTGATGCATTCAACAGTGTAGTGGGTCATGTGATGCATTCAGCAGTGTTGTGGGTCATGTGATGCATTCAGCAGTGTTGTGGGTCATGTGATGCATTCAGCAGTGTTGTGGGTCATGTGATGCATTCAGCAGTGTTGTGGGTCATGTGATGCATTCAGCAGTGTTGTGGGTCATGTGATGCATTCAGCAGTGTTGTGGGTCATGTGATGCATTCAGCAGTGTTGTGGATCATGTGATGCATTCAGCAGTGTTGTGGGTCATGTGATGCATTCAGCAGTGTTGTGGATCATGTGATACATTCAGCAGTGTTGTGGGTCTTGTGATGCATTCAGCAGTGTTGTGGGTCATGTGATGCATTCAGCAGTGTTGTGGATCATGTGATGCATTCAGCAGTGTTGTTGGAATGTGATGCATTCAGCAGGGTCGTGGGTCATGTGATGCATTCAGCAGTGTTGTGGGTCATGTGATGCATTCAGCAGTGTTGTGGATCATGTGATACATTCAGCAGTGTTATGGGTCTTGTGATGCATTCAGCAGTGTTGTGGGTCATGTGATGCATTCAGCAGTGTTGTGGATCATGTGATACATTCAGCATTGTTGTGGGTCATGTGATGCATTCAACAGTGTTGTGGGTCATGTGATGCATTCAGCATTGTTGTTGGTCATGTGATGCATTCAGTAGTGTTGTGGGTCATGGGATGCATTCAGCAGTGTTGTTGGTCATGTGATGCATTCAGTAGTGTTGTGGGTCATGTGATGCAATCAGCAGTGTTGTTGGTCATGTGATGCATTCAGCAGTGTTGTGGATCATGTGATGCATTCAGCAGTGTTTTGGATCATGTGATGCATTCAGCAGGGCCGTGGGTCATGTGATGCATTCAGCAGTGTTGTGGGTCATGTGATGCATTCAGCAGTGTTGTGGATCATGTGATGCATTCAGCAGTGTTGTGGGTCATGTGATGCATTCAGCAGTGTTGTGGGTCATGTGATGCATTCAGCAGTGTTGTGGGTCATGTGATGCATTCAGCAGTGTTGTGGGTCATGTGATGCATTCAGCAGTGTTGTTGGTCATGTGATGCATTCAGCAGTGTTGTGGATCATGTGATGCATTCAGCAGTGTCGTGGGTCATGTGATGCATTCAGCAGTGTCGTGGGTCATGTGATGCATTCAGCAGTGTTGTGGGTCATGTGATACATTCAGCAGTGTTGTGGGTCATGTGATACATTCAGCATTGTTGTGGGTCATGTGATGCATTCAGCAGTGTTGTGGGTCATGTGATGCATTCAGCATTGTTGTGGGTCATGTGATGCATTCAGCAGTGTTGTGGATCATGTGATGCATTCAGCAGTGTTGTGGGTCATGTGATGCATTCAGCAGTGTTGTGGGTCATGTGATGCATTCAGCAGTGTTGTGGGTCATGTGATGCATTCAGCAGTGTTGTGGGTCATGTGATGCATTCAGCAGTGTTGTGGGTCATGTGATACATTCAGCAGTGTTGTCAGTCACGTGATGCATTCAGCAGTGTTGTCAGTCATGTGATGCATTCAGCAGTGTTGTGGGTCATGTGATACATTCAGCAGTGTTGTCAGTCACGTGATGCATTCAGCAGTGTTGTGGGTCATGTGATGCATTCAGCAGTGTTGTGGGTCATGTGATGCATTCAGCAGTGTTGTGGGTCATGTGATGCATTCAGCAGTGTTGTGGATCATGTGATGCATTCAGCAGGGCCGTGGGTCATGTGATGCATTCAGCAGTGTTGTGGGTCATGTGATACATTCAGCAGTGTTGTCAGTCATGTGATGCATTCAGCAGTGTTGTGGGTCATGTGATGCATTCAGCAGTGTTGTGGGTCATGTGATGCATTCAGCAGTGTTGTGGGTCATGTGATACATTCAGCAGTGTTGTCAGTCATGTGATGCATTCAGCAGTGTCGTGGGTCATGTGATGCATTCAGCAGTGTTGTCAGTCATGTGATGCATTCAGCAGTGTTGTGGGTCATGTGATGCATTCAGCAGCGTTGTGGGTCATGTGATGCATTCAGCAGTGTTGTGGGTCATGTGATGCATTCAGCAGTGTTGTGGGTCATGTGATGCATTCAGCAGTGTTGTGGGTCATGTGATGCATTCAGCAGTGTTGTGGGTCATGTGATACATTCAGCATTGTTGTGGGTCATGTGATGCATTCAGCAGTGTTGTGGGTCATGTGATGCATTCAGCAGTGTTGTGGGTCATGTGATGCATTCAGCAGTGTTGTGGGTCATGTGATGCATTCAGCAGTGTTGTGGGTCATGTGATGCATTTAGCAGTGTTGTGGGTCATGTGATGCATTCAGCAGTGTTGTGGGTCATGTGATACATTCAGCAGTGTTGTGGGTCATGTGATGCATTCAGCAGTGTTGTGGGTCATTTGATACATTCAGCATTGTTGTCAGTCACGTGATGCATTCAGCAGTGTTGTGGGTCATGTGATACATTCAGCAGTGTTGTGGGTCATGTGATACATTCAGCATTGTTGTGGGTCATGTGATGCATTCAGCAGTGTCGTGGGTCATGTGATGCATTCAGCAGTGTTGTGGGTCATGTGATGCATTCAGCAGTGTTGTGGGTCATGTGATACAGTCAGCAGTGTTGTGGGTCATGTGATGCATTCAACAGTGTTGTGGGTCATGTGATACATTCAGCATTGTTGTCAGTCATGTGATGCATTCAGCAGTGTTGTGGGTCATGTGATGCATTCAGTAGTGTTGTGGGTCATGTGATACATTCAGCATCGTTGTGGGTCATGTGATACATTCAGCAGTGTTGTGGGTCATGTGATGCATTCAGCAGTGCCGTGGGTCATGTGATGCATTCAGCAGTGTTGTGGGTCATGTGATACATTCAGCATTGTTGTGGGTCATGTGATGCATTCAGCAGTGTTGTGGGTCATGTGATGCATTCATTATTGTTGTGGGTCATGTGATGCATTCAGCAGTGTTGTGGGTCATGTGATGCATTCAGCAGTGTCGTGGGTCATGTGATGCATTCAGCATTGTTGTGGGTCATGTGATGCATTCAGCAGTGTTGTGGGTCATGTGATGTATTCAGCAGTGTTGTGGGTCATGTGATGCATTCAGCAGTGTTGTGGGTCATGTGATGCATTCAGCAGTGTTGTGGGTCATGTGATGCATTCAGCAGTGTTGTGTGTCATGTGATTAATTCAGCATTGTTGTGGGTCATGTGATGCATTCAGAAGTGTTGTGGATCATGTGATACATTCAGCAGTGTTGTGGGTCATGTGATGCATTCAGCAGTGTTGTGGGTCATGTGATGCATTCAGCAGTGTTGTGGGTCATGTGATGCATTCAGCAGTGTTGTGGGTCATGTGATACATTCAGCAGTGTTGTCAGTCATGTGATGCATTCAGCAGTGTCGTGGGTCATGTGATGCATTCAGCAGCGTTGTGGGTCATGTGATGCATTCAGCAGTGTTGTGGGTCATGTGATGCATTCAGCAGCGTTGTGGGTCATGTGATGCATTCAGCAGTGTTGTGGGTCATGTGATGCATTCAGCAGTGTTGTGGGTCATGTGATGCATTCAGCAGTGTTGTGGGTCATGTGATGCATTCAGCAGTGTTGTGGGTCATATGATACATTCAGCATTGTTGTGGGTCATGTGATGCATTCAGCAGTGTTGTGGGTCATGTGATGCATTCAGCAGTGTTGTGGGTCATGTGATGCATTCAGCAGTGTTGTGGGTCATGTGATGCATTCAGCAGTGTTGTGGGTCATGTGATGCATTTAGCAGTGTTGTGGGTCATGTGATGCATTCAGCAGTGTTGTGGGTCATGTGATGTATTCAGCAGTGTTGTGGGTCATGTGATGCATTCAGCAGTGTTGTGGGTCATGTGATGCATTCAGCAGTGTTGTGGGTCATGTGATGCATTCAGCAGTGTTGTGTGTCATGTGATTAATTCAGCATTGTTGTGGGTCATGTGATGCATTCAGAAGTGTTGTGGATCATGTGATACATTCAGCAGTGTTGTGGGTCATGTGATGCATTCAGCAGTGTTGTGGGTCATGTGATGCATTCAGCAGTGTTGTGGGTCATGTGATGCATTCAGCAGTGTTGTGGGTCATGTGATACATTCAGCAGTGTTGTCAGTCATGTGATGCATTCAGCAGTGTCGTGGGTCATGTGATGCATTCAGCAGTGTTGTCAGTCATGTGATGCATTCAGCAGTGTTGTGGGTCATGTGATGCATTCAGCAGCGTTGTGGGTCATGTGATGCATTCAGCAGTGTTGTGGGTCATGTGATGCATTCAGCAGTGTTGTGGGTCATGTGATGCATTCAGCAGTGTTGTGGGTCATGTGATGCATTCAGCAGTGTTGTGGGTCATATGATACATTCAGCATTGTTGTGGGTCATGTGATGCATTCAGCAGTGTTGTGGGTCATGTGATGCATTCAGCAGTGTTGTGGGTCATGTGATGCATTCAGCAGTGTTGTGGGTCATGTGATGCATTCAGCAGTGTTGTGGGTCATGTGATGCATTTAGCAGTGTTGTGGGTCATGTGATGCATTCAGCAGTGTTGTGGGTCATGTGATACATTCAGCAGTGTTGTGGGTCATGTGATGCATTCAGCAGTGTTGTGGGTCATTTGATACATTCAGCATTGTTGTCAGTCACGTGATGCATTCAGCAGTGTTGTGGGTCATGTGATACATTCAGCAGTGTTGTGGGTCATGTGATACATTCAGCATTGTTGTGGGTCATGTGATGCATTCAGCAGTGTCGTGGGTCATGTGATGCATTCAGCAGTGTTGTGGGTCATGTGATACATTCAGCATTGTTGTGGGTCATGTGATGCATTCAGCAGTGTTGTGGGTCATGTGATGCATTCAGCATTGTTGTGGGTCATGTGATGCATTCAGCAGTGTTGTGGGTCATGTGATGCATTCAGCAGTGTCGTGGGTCATGTGATGCATTCAGCATTGTTGTGGGTCATGTGATGCATTCAGCAGTGTTGTGGGTCATGTGATGTATTCAGCAGTGTTGTGGGTCATGTGATGCATTCAGCAGTGTTGTGGGTCATGTGATGCATTCAGCAGTGTTGTGGGTCATGTGATGCATTCAGCAGTGTTGTGTGTCATGTGATGCATTCAGCATTGTTGTGGGTCATGTGATGCATTCAGAAGTGTTGTGGGTCATGTGATGCATTCAGCAGTGTTGTGGGTCATGTGATGCATTCAGCATTGTTGTCAGTCATGTGATGCATTCAGCAGTGTTGTGGGTCATGTGATGCATTCAGCAGTGTTGTGGGTCATGTGATGCCCATGGTAGATTGATGGCAGACTGATGGTTCATGTGATGCAAGCATCAGTGTCGTGTGCTTCTTAATATGATGCCAACATAGTAAGCATTACTTGAGCATGTTCATAACCACTCATAATTGACACTCATTTAATCATGGGTAACATTATTAAAAGATGATTTACTTGTTATGAGATGTTTTGCTTAGTATATTTCATGTTTTTTACACCACGAATACCACTAATGGCATGATATAAAATGTATTCTCTAATAGATTATTTATGGCAAATGTTATTAAGGAAGCATGTAAAATCACACTTAAATTCAGGGTCCCAGAACAGACCATACATTTTTTATGGACCAAACACATCCAAAATGCACTGCGCCCTTTGGTTTAGGTAAAATAATGCTTTGTACAATATTTATGACTTGGTGTGTTGCTGTGTTGTCTAAACGATCATATAAATAGCATTTAAAAAAAATAATTTTCATGTTTTTTACATATTTTTGTTGGCTTTAATGAGAAAAAAACTTGTATATCGTCGCTGTCGTTCTCAAACCTCGTAGCTCCAAAATTTTCAAAATATTTTTTCGTCTTTTCCAAATATTTTAAGTCTGGCACGTGTTTTGTGCTTTATCTCGTAGCTCTACGCCAATCAGAGCCCTTGAAAAAGCCACGTGACGAAATGTTGTAGAATGATTGTTGGCTTTTTTCCCGGCGAAAAGTCGTAGCGACGCCATTTCACCTATAGGTACTTCGTTTGGTTTGAACAAATTTGACAAAAACGTTTTTATAAAAAAAATTATTTGCAGCTACGAGGTTTCCTATCAAGACCAATTGTCGTACCTCATAAAAATGACAAAACTGTGGTGACAAAATATCGTAGCTACCATGTCTGACTGTCAGTTTGACCTATCAGTATGACTTACGCGTCTACAGCTTATACCGTATTTTGCAGCTTCATTTGTTTGGTATTTTTACAGAATTTCAATTTCTAAAACATCGTTATAAAAAAATGAGACGGTTTTTTCTCTCTCCTGAAAAGTTGGCATTTTGTAGCTATGAGGTTTGAGAATGACAGCGACGATATGCTTTTATACACGTCACATTAATTTTCCATGTAACAAAATGTTGCAGAATTTGTATAACTTTAGTGCTAGCTAGGATGATGCTCTTGAAAATGTTGAATACAATTTCTTGCAAGTCTGGCATTACAATTAAGTCGTTAACAATTTAACAATACTCTCAAGATTTGCTGACAGCACTCTTGATAAAGGACATATCTGCGTAAATAGGCAAATTAAACTATGCAAAAACACATTTAAAATATTTCAGGTGCGTAACAAGTATGCTTCAAAAATATTGATTACACATTTTTATGCTCCCCATATATATATATGGGGAGCATATAGTTGCCAGTTTGGGGTTCCTTACTTACTTCCGTCACACTTTTGTTACTGTTTCTCATAGTGCCTTCAATATTTTACATATTTGACATGTAGGTACCTTGCATGGACCACTACCCTTTGATGATGTTTGAGATCACTGGGGTCAAGGTCACTGAGGCTAATTATAGATTTTTCTGTCACAATTTTGTTATAGTTTCTCAAAGCACCTTCAATATTTTTCCAATCTCTTACATATTTGGGATGTAGGTACCTTTCATGGACCTCTAACTTTTGATGAGGTTTGAGGTCACTGGAGTCAAGGTCAGGGTCACTGAGGCTAATAATAGACTTTTCTGTCACAATTTAGTTACAGTTTCTCATAGCGCCTTCCATATTTTACCGTTCTTTTACATATTTGGCATGTAGGTACCTTGCTTGTTCCTCTACTTGTTGATGAGGTTTGAGGTGACTGTGGTCAAGGTCAAGGTCACTGAGTCTAAAAATAGATTTTTCCGTCACAATTTTGATACAGTTTCTCATAGTGCCTTCAATATTTTACCGATCTCTTACATATTTGGCATGTAGGTACCTTGCATTGACCTCTTCCTTTTGATGAGGTTTGAGGTCACTTGGGTCAAGGTCATTGAGGCTAATAATAGATTTTCTTAAGGTTACACTATGGTTACAGTTTCTCATAGCGCCTTCAATATTTGATCGATCTCTTATATATTTGGAATGTAGGTACCTTGCATGGACCTCTACCTTTTTGATGAGGTTATAGGTCACTGGGGTCAAGGTCACTGAGGCTAACAATTGATTTTCTCAAGGTCACACTTTTTTCCACACAATTAAACCATATATCGACAAAGCATCATTGGGGAGCATCCATCAGTTTTACTGATATCATTGTTGTAAGATGTAACTTATCAAGGCTATATCTCAGATACGCTACAAGATTTCAACATGAAACATCATCGGTGTGTAGATGTCAAACCAGCAGTGCTTATGTACAATGGAAGACTTTTATAACGCAACACCTTTCAGTCTTGAATATCTCAGTTAAGACTTCATTAGGCGCAAGCTCATGACAGGTAATTCATCTACGACAATAGACACTTTTGCGCCTGCGGAAAGTATTATTTCATCTTTTGCGAATGTTAGTGTTGAAACATCTTAATGACTGACCCGCCTGCAACTTTCCAAATGCGGTTTGCACTCTTGAATATCCATCTGAGCCATCTTGTTTTTAAAAAAAATTGTTTTCATGGTGTAAGAACCCAATGATGAAACTGAAATAAAATTAGAATTACATTGCTTTTCCCCACTAACACATTCTTAGAAATATAATTCATAATACATAGTAAGCAATAAGAAATATATGGCTGTTACATCCAAACAATGTGATTTATTTACTATGACACTAACAAAATAGATAATAGTTTTTAACCCAAAAATGTCAAAGTAATAATCAAGCAATGCTAATGCATAATATGAAATAGTGTTTGTTTAAACCTTACAATAGTTCAGTTAATTATTAACTTAAATATTACTGGAATGAGTTAAATAAATTAGCAATGTGATAAAACAAATATTGAACAGCAGTCACTTAGAACTTTGATGTGAAAACAAACATCAAATAAAAAATTAACATTTCACGGATTAATGACCCTAAAAATTAGGTGTCTTAATTGTTGGACTCCCTATAAACTGTTCGGACTCCTAAATTTCAAAAGTGAGGAGTCCAAAGGACTCTTTGTTCAGATTAGTTAGTGTCCAACACTGTTTCCCTATTAACCCATTTATGCCTAGTGGACTCTCCCATCCTTCTAAATTGGATCAATTTATTTCCAAAATAAGGGATGCCTTATATATATATTTCTATATTTAGAATATTTCTTACAGAAATTCCTTAAAGCAAACAGCGCAGACCCTGATGAGATGCCGCATCATGCGGCGTGTCATCAGGGTCTACGCTGTTTGCCTGCAAGGCCTTTTTTCTAGGCGCTAGGCATAAATGGGTTAAAGTGCCACATTAATGCCAGGTGGCAGAGTTTACATGAAAAATGCAGATACCGGTTGTAACTCCCAGCAACCTGGAGGGTGGATAGCTGGGAGCTGAATTATTGCAAAGTTAAAGGGATCAGATATGACAATTATGACATTTGAAACTTTCTTTTGTTATTTTGGCGGGTGTTATATTTGTTGTTCCTTTGTGTTGAGAACATTCTTCAAATCTGCAAACACCCCACAGCAATATGGCACAAAGCAACCACCATTATAAATGTATATCTCTTTCAGTGCTGGAACCGAATCTGGAAGGCCTTTGCAAACAGTTTGGATCCAGATGAGACGCCACAGAACGTGGCGTCTCATCAGGATCCAAACTGTTTGCTATTTTTATAGTATTCTTTTGAAAAATATCGAAGAAAATGCTAATTTTAGAAATTCAGCAGACAACATTTTTGCAGACGACAAATTTCCCAGCATGCAAAGGGATATATATGTAAGAAACCACTGACATTCTATATATGTTATTTCTGTCATCATAAATTTAATCATGAAAAAAATGTAAGTATTAATCATCCCTTCTTCTGACAAAGTTGATGATTTTTCAATTCAGGGGCAAAGATTAGTGTGATAATATAAAAATTTGGTAAAACACTTTGTTTATTCAGAGTCTTTTAGTATAAAGCAACAGCAAAGTTTTATAAATAATGAAGGGTGTTAAGTTATTTGATGAAATAAGTTATTTGATGAAATGTATAGCTGTTGTTAATAGATGTTTTTTGCAATATGGTAGCAGTTTCTTTCAGCTCTAGTTTATGGCATTGAAATCAATAATTATGCGATTCATGGGAATTATTCAGGAAATGAATCAATATAACTGTTTGTAATTAGCAGACTGTTTTGCAATTGAAAGGTATAAATTTAAAAGCATTTTAAGCACTCACTTTACTAGTGCATACTTTTACACCAGGTTAATATAAAGACCATAATTAGTGTGCTTTAAATGATGACAAATATTTTCTATGTTTGTACATATAAGATTCATTGACTCAACAAAAATGTTATGATGTTTTCTTTGCAAAAACTGACTATAAAATAAATATTTTGTTTATAACAGAAATATACATATTCTTAAAAAAATTGTTTAATATTTTTTTGTTTGTAAGCACTGTGCGAAAGTGTTTTGTCTTCATAACATAGTGTTATGACATCTGCAGTTGGCGGTTAATCAGCAAAAAAGGTTGGTATGTATTGTTTGATGATAGAAATGAGTTGTTTTGTCTCGCCATCTTCAGAAATCAAGTGGCATTTGTTATTGTTAAATGATGTAATGATTTTGTAAGAATGTAATTACTGGTAATGATGTATAATGAGCATTGTTTTTTCAAGGGCACATTTACCGTCATGTGTTAATGGATGTAATGCGGTCAGATGGAATTATAACTAGCAATTATTGGTCATTATTGGTAAATGCAAATCTGTTGGAATTTGTAGAACGTTTTGGTTACGGATGGTATGGGCAGAATAAGGAGGAGAAGATTGTGTTTTAAGACTATAGCTTTTGGCTGAGTATTAAAGTACGACCAGAAATGACCCATTTTGTTTAATTGGCTAATGGTTAATTTTTTCTTTGCATCCCATAAGTTGTTATATATCAATTGATTTAGGGTACTTCAGGGACATTATATGCTAGCCAAACTTTAAAATCTTTCAATTTCCAAGCTTTGTTGTACAACCGTGAGCCAGCTGCATTATTTAGGTCAATACACTGGTGTATTTCAGCATCTAGGAATGGGGCCCATTTGATTGAAAAAAAATCACCTTGTTTTGACATAAATTGGGAAATGCTGTTGCTGCTTTTTTCTAGCAAATGCTTTAAAATTCAGAAAACAAGTGTTTTTAGCTCACCTGATTGCTCGTAAACACTCTAGAGGCCACATTTATTGTCCCATCTTCATGAAACTTGGTCAGAAGCTTTGTCCCAATGAAATCTCGGCCGAGTTCGAAACTGGGTTTTGCCGGGTCAAAAACTAGGTCACTAGGTCAAAAATAAGAAAAACCTTGTAAACACTGTAGAGGTCACATTTCATGCCCAATCTTCATGTTACTTTGTCAAAATGTTTGTTTTAATGATAACTTGGTTGAGTTCAAAAGTGGTTCTGATCCATTGAAAAACATGGCCGCCAGGGGGCGGGGCAGTATTCCTTAATTGGCTATAGAGAAACCTTGTAAACACTCTAAAAGTCACAATTTTTGCCCAATCATCATGAAAGTTGGTCAAAACATTGGTTCAATTGATGTCCTGGACGAGTTCATAATGGTCGAGATCGGTGAAAAAACAGTGGGCGAGGCATTTTTCTCTCTATGTATATAGTGGCAGTTTTCCCTATTTGTCTATAGAGAAACCTTGTAAACACTTTAGAAGTCACAATTTTTGCCCAATTATCATGAAAGTTGGTCAAAACATTGGTTTTATTGATATCATGACTCACAGATGACCCCTATTGATTTTCAGGTCACTAGGTCAAAGGTCAAGGTCACGGTGACCTAAAGAAGTAAAATGGTTTCCGGATGATAACTCAAGAACGCTTATGCCTAGGATTATGAAACTTCATAGGTACATTGATCATAACTCGCAGATGACCCTTATTGATTTTCAGGTCACTAGGTCAAAGGTCAAGGTCACGGTGTCTCGAAATAGTAAAAAGGTTTCCAGATTATAACTCAAGAACACTTAGGCCTACGAACATGAAACTTCATAGGTACATTGATCATGACTGGCAGATGACCCCTATTGATTTTGAGGTCACTAGGTCAAAGGTCAAGGTCACGGTGACCCAAAATAGTAAAATGGTTTCGGGATGATAACTCAAGAACGCTTATGCCTAGGATCATGAAACTTCATAGGTACAATGATCATGACTCGCAGATGACCTCTATTGATTTTCAGGTCACTAGGTCAAAGGTCAACGTCACGGTGACCTGAAATAGTAAAATGGTTTCTGGATGGTTACTCAAGAACGCTTTTGCCTAGGTTCATGAACTGCATAGGTATATTGATCATGACACGCAGATGACCCCTATTGATTATCAGGCCACTAGGTCAAAGGTCAAGGTCACAGTGCCAAAAAACGTATTCACACAATGGCTGTCAAGGTCACGGTGACTCAACTTAGAAAAATGGTTTCCGGATGATAACTCAAGAATGCTTACGCTTAGGATCATGAAACTTTATAGGTACATTGATCATGACTCGCAGATGAAATAATGATGAAACTTGACTTGGATGTTTGTCTGGACAATATCTAGGTCAAGTTTAACACTTGGTAAAGATTGAATGAACAGACTCATCTCAAGTGAGCAAACTAGGGCCATCTTGGCCCTCTTGTAAATATTTTTTGTTAGGTTTCAATCATAGAACTTGATATGAAGATGAACTGAATTTGTTTATTATAGATAGAAAATGCCTCCCTTCTTTTTATCCCAACCAAAATTTCGGAATGGGATAAAGTAATAGTCTCTGTCCATCTGTCTGTCCGCCCATTCTTTCGTCCAAAACTTTGTCCAGATCATTATACTCCAAATCTATTCAATGGATTTACTTTAAACTTAGAATATAAACAGATGGCAACTAGGAGAAGTTTGGTGACCAAGAACCATAACTCTATCTACCTTAATTTTTGAATTATCTCCCTTTATATAATTTCAAAGTAAATTTTTGTTCGGAGCATAACTCAAAATCAACTGAAGGGATTTACGTGAAATTTCAAATATAAACAGATGGCAAAAAGGAGAAGTGCAGTGACTAAGAACCATTACTCTATCTACCTTAGTTTTTGAATTACTTAATTCCCTTTTTGTCCAGAGTATAACTCTAAATCTACTGAAGGGATTTACTTGAAACTAGAAATATAAACAGATGACAACTAGGAGAAGTGCAGTGGACATGAACCATAACTCTATCGGCTGTAGTTTTTGAAATATCTCCCTTTATTTAATTTCATAGTAAATTTGTATCCGTTTTGTCTAGAGCATAACTCGAAATCTACCGAAGGGATTAATTCTAAATCTACTGAAGGGATTAACTTGAAACTATAAATATAAACAGATGACAACTAGGAAGAGTGCAGTGACCAAATACCATAACTCTATCTACTTCACTTTTTGAATTATCTCCCTTTATTTAATTTCAAAGTAAATGTTTGTCCAAAGCATAGCTCTAATTCTATATAAGGGATTCACTTGAAACTTAAACCATAAACCCTTTTTATATAAGGGATTCACTTTAAACTTTAAACATAAGCCCTTTATTTAATTTCATAGTAAATTTGTGTTCATGTCATAGTAAATTTGTGTTTGGAGCATAACTCAAATGTACTGAAGGGATTAACTTGAAACTCCCTTTATATAATAATAATTTTACATTAAATTCTTTTCCAGAGTTAAACTCCAAATTTATTTCAGGAATGTACTTGAAACTTAAAACATAACCCCTCCCCCCCCCCTGCCAAAAGGCGAAGTCTTTTTAGATTGCAACAAGGCGAAAAGCAGTGCCTAAATAAGTAAGAATGCCATGTTTTACAAATATTATTCTACTCTCTAAAACAAATGTTCTCATACAAGCAAACACGTTCCCACGGGGATGGCCATGGCTCTTGTTGGTCTGTTATTTGGCAAAAATGTACACTTTTGGGGATTGGGAATGGGGCTAAATTTTTTGCCCTTCAATTAACCGAGAAACACCAGAATTACGCTGCCAAGGTATGGTGGGCACTTGAGGTTTTCCAAGATTACATTGAAGTCGTTTTGCATGCTGAGTATTTGTTGAATAGATTTGAATGGAAATCGATGGTCTAGTGTCAAACAGAGGCATCTTCATAGCAATTTTGTTTAAGTTTGACTTTTTCTCTATTCAACCTGTGAATTGGAATGCTTGCTACATTCCCATTTCATAGATTATATAAAGATACCCAATTTGTTTTCTTCTGTGTTGTTTTGACATGCCTTGTTGTCTTGTCACTTCCAATGTGTGACTGGTTGTTTACTCAGAGGGGTTACGCTTCATTCCAGACTGAAGGATATCACAACCAGAACATTTGTGCTTTTTGTGGAAGAGTACATATGGTATTTCCCTACACCATTGATGCTTTTGATATCTGTAACAATATGACGCAATTGGACTGTTTCCTATACAATATTTTCTGCAATTAATGTTTTTTGTGCTCTGTGTCAAAAACATTTATTTTTAAATCCCTGATGACATCACAGTAAGCTATAAGAAGTCGTTATACAAATATGACTTAGTTAATATATGTAGAAAATGGTAAGTGTTGCTAGGTTGTTACTCCTCGAATTTCTTTTTAATATAAACCAAAAATATGGCATAACAGTAGTTAAAAAACCCTGAAAAATGTCAAACTGTACTAAAATGCATCAATTGTGCCTAATCCATGTAGGTCTTGCACCTGAAAACACTAGCCTTGTCTTTTAATAAAAAACAAGTTCATGCCTGCCATTGTAACACTTACAACACTGGGTTATATGTGTTGGAAATCTGTTGACAATGTAGCGCTCAAAGAACATCCTATTCATGTCCAATATTCTGACTAACATCTGAATCAAACTGAGTATTCCGGAAATTACTTGCAGTCTCAGACAAATGTCTTTGAAATGCCTTTAAGCACAATTGGTAAAGAATGGTCTAATTGTTCTGTGTTGCAGGCTTTTTTCTAGTCCTATTGGACACTTCAAGCTGGCTCCATAGTACTATGCAAGAGAATACTCAGTGTTTAATATAGAGAACTTTTTCTTGCAAGGCTTGGAATAGCAAGCTTGACAGCAAGCACCTCGAAAGTTAGAGCCAAGCATACAAACACGGAGCTAAGCATACAAAATAAGAGCAAAAATACCAAGCCAAGCTTACAAAAATACCAAGCCATGAAGCATACAAAAACACCAAACCAAGCATACAAAAATACCTAGCCAAGCATACAAAAACGCCAAGCCAAGCATACAAACACAGATAGAGGCCGAAGTAGCGTAGTGGATATGACTGCCCGCCTAGGTCATGGGTTCAAGACCTGACAGTGGGAGCGCTCTTTAGATCTCCCATAAAGACACTAAGTAATGGTTCTAGTCCGAGGAAATGGATTCAAGATTGTTTCAAATAAGCCTTAGGCTAAAAATGCAATTGAGTTAAAATTGATATGTTTAAACTAAAAACAGATCTGAGTATACAAAATAAGAGCCAAGCATACAAAAACACTAAGCCAAGCATACAAAATAGAACGAAGCATACAAAGAAAGAGCGAAGCTTACAAAACAAAACCAAGCTTAAACAAAAAGAACCAACGATACAAAGTAGAGCGGAGCATACAAAATTAGAACCAAATTTACAAAAAATGAACAAAGCATACAAAAAGGCCTAGCATTCAAAAAAGCAGCATACAAAATCAGAACCAAGTGTACAAAAAAAGACTAGCATTCAAAAACAGAGACAAGCATACAATCACATAGCAAAGCATACAATAACAAAGTAAGAGCCAAACATAAAAAAAAAGAGCTAAGTGTACTAAAACAGAACTAAGCATGCAAAGTAAGAGCAGAGCATACAGAAACAGAGCTAAGCGCACTAAAACAGGACTAAGCATGCAAAGCAAGAAAGGAACTTACAAAAACAGAACCAAGCATGCAAAAACAGAACCGATCATACAAAAACATAGCCAAGCATACAAAGTAATAGGAGAGCTTAAAATATAGAACCAAGCATACAAAGTAAGAGCCCAGCATACTAAAAACAGAACCAAGCATACAAAACGTATCTAAACTTACAAAAACTTTCCTTTCTAACAGTAACAATACTAGATTTCAATGCTAAATACTTATAACTTGCATGGAAAATAATAAAATAAAGGCATGAGAAACAAAAACATGTTGTGATTTTTATTAATTTTTAATATTTTTGAACAGAATTAAACTATAGCTCAAATTATCTCATGGTTTGTTTTTTATTTCGTCAATGCAGGCTTAACAATGAATTAAAACATATTAATAGTGGTTACAAACTAAGCTTCTAATTAATACTACAGAAGTTGACTGGTTTTACTTTAAAACAAAAAAAGATTGTTTATTTTTATTACACATCATTCAATAAATCTTTTATTGCTTTACAATATTCATAGTATATTTTATTGGTGATGGATGTAATTATATTTAATAGTTATTTCTGTTTTATGTCTGGATTTATTTATAAAAGATTTAGGCATTACTCAAGAGGATATAACTAGAAAATTTGATAAATTCTTAATGTTATATTTGCCAATTTATGGGAAGAAAATTACAGGAAATGTGCTTAATCTGAATAACAAAGAAGTTTTTCTATTATATAAACATTGTTTTAATGCCCATGGGGGTCTATGTTGTGTTAGATTTGCATGTGAACAGTGGTTTGTGTTCTGTTGGATGTCAAAAGAGAAGACACTTCACACTGGCTCCACTGTTGATGGTTACAGACTGGATGCGGTCCTTACACGATGCCAGAAATAATATGTTTCACAAGAGCTGGCCCATGACAGTGCGCACTACTTTTATCACATTTTCTGTCAATCACCTGATATAATCTCCACATAGACATATTTGAAATTCAATATCTGTAGTAGTAATATTGAATATGAACATAATATGTTTTTTAATTAAATCAAGAAATTTTACCATGCCATGAAGAAGATTTTCAGCAATTTGCCAATTTATTTAGTTGAAATGATACCCAGCGAAACCCATATTTCTATTCTATTTAAAGTAACAATGACCTTGACCCAATTGGCCCCAAACCCAATCCTACTCTAGGTATGCATTTAAGCAACAGTCAAATAAAATTACTGAACAATACCTCCATCAAAAATAAAGTTATCGAGCGGAAACAACACCTTTCTGCTTGTAATATTTCACACAATTTTAGCATAATATCTCCATGTGAACTGAAGTAAAAATATTTTTCTAGCAACCTAAATTGCCCATGGACCAACTGGCGCCCAATTGCAAACCCATGCTAGGTCTGCATGTCAGCTAGAGATAGAAGTTGTTGCACTCGAACCTTTATTTTTAAATTCAAAAAGTTCAATAAGGATTATAATCTTGCTTAATTGCAGCTAAATAATGGGACTTGGTCTTTGACCTGACATGACTATCATGAAGACATGTGAAAAGTTTCATTTGCACATCTGTACTAGTGACATACACTTAAACACCGTTATTTCAAACACCAATAATCCGAAGTCACCGTTATTTTGAAGTATTTTTCGGGTCCTGATTGTGGTTCTTCTTTGTTCAATGTAAAATTTCATTGTTAATCCGAACCTCGTTAAACCGAAGAAATCGTTAGTTCAAAGTGATTCTGTCTGTCCCAACACTATAATTTGCTGCTTATTATCAATCTTTAATCTGAAGTCAAAACTGCAAAACACTGAGCGTAATTTCACACCTATATCGTCTGTGCGTTGCGCGTCAAAAGCCGATAATTACACCTTTGTCGTCTGCGTGTATTATGTTAATTTTAAAATGTCGTCAAAAGCCGACGACCAGGCCGAAAACACAAGAATGAACATGATATCTAATCAACGTGTGGGCACATGTAGCAATGACGTAAGGCAGTTCTGCGAGCAAAACACGGGCGGAAGTGAGTTCTTCAATGTCCTTGACAAATTGGAGAAATATGTTACACGCTTCCAGTTAAGTGCTGCTAACGCCAGTGTTCAGAGAGACATCGCACAGTGTTTTTTTTAATGAAATATTCGGCGTTATTTGGCCCCATTCCCCCATCTCTAGAGTATATATTTTTCCCCCAAATATTTTAAAATTCCCTCTCAGAAGTGTAATTCAATTTTAATCAATACCTCATATAAATACGTCTTTCGTTACAAATTTATTTAGTATAATTTTCCTGAACTGCCACATGCACGTGTTTACTTTCTTTTAGCCTTTACTCCTTTACCGCAAACCGTACGTAGTTAACCATCATGACTTTCGCTTTACGACATCTATCTTTGAACATGAACATAACATGTTGATGAAAACAACAGTTGGAATAAGGTTTTTCTCTCTATGTATGGTGAATTATAGTGTTAAAACTTGATTTTGTACTGTTACTTGCTAAGCATTGAAATTTCCCCCCCTGAGGTGACCCGACCCCTTTCCCCCAAACCTAAAAAAAAACACTGTCGCATCTTATTAAAAAAAAAGTTAATTCATTTCCGAAAATGTATTCATATGTATTTACATTTATGATGTGCTTTTCATTATATTTTATATGTTCTGAAATGAGAGAAAAATAAAAAGAAGAAAAAGAATCGTTTTATTCCTCCGTTTGTTACAAGTAGAAATCTATTGCTATCTGACTAGTTTACATTTTTAAGTAAAACAGTTATTAAAAGTGTGACTGAACCATGTGAATTCCACAAGTATTTTTTTAACAGAAGTCGTCTGTCAAATGTTTATTTCAAATTATCGTTAATCCGAAGTTTTTTTAACCGTCCCGACGACTTCGAAATAACGGTGTTGAAGTGTATATACATACTTGTTGCATGTAAACTTTAACATGATTCTCAAAATGCACACAAACCTAAATCTATGAATAAAATCACTATCTTAAGAAATAATAAGGTAAATACCTATGTGATGCATATTATTACTTTCTAATGAAATACTGACGTCAATACCTATTTTATACATATTATCTTAATCTAAAGAAATACTGAAATAAATAAGTGCAGGTATATTCACAACTTCAAGTGATTCCCAGGCTCAGTAATTTCCCCATTTCTGATATGTATATTGTCAACTGAAGCCTTTAAAGATATAACAAAGGGTATTATATGAACTTGAAGTTCATATATATACATATTTACCATAATTGTAGGTAAAATTGGGGAAAAAAACCAACATCTAGCCAAGGATTTGTTAGAAGCTACCGTTCCTATTGTGTCAAACAATGGAGGGATTGTTTCACTTATATTGTGATAAAATAAATAATGCTTTTAAATTCTGATAGTGTATTACTTTTCACATTGTGTATGGTTTCTGTCTGCCATATGCTTTAGATTAATTTTTTGCAAAAGCATTTATTTGAAAGTGAACATACTACATTAATATGTGAAATTTCTGTTGATATATATTTTGAAATTTTGTGGACCTTAAGCAAGCATTTCATACAGTATTAATTATTTTATTATATTGAATTTCACAATTTGAGCATAACAAAATGTACTAAATATGAGTCTAGAAAATCTACTTAATTTTTGTGAGGAAGAAATTGTTACTTTATGCAAATTAAAGACCACCTATAACTGAGAAATTTGGTCATGCTCAGATTAAAAATTTCCAGTGCGAGGTGCATATTTTAATCCTTTTCCTCGCAGAAGCAAAGTGAAAATGGCTATGTGCAAACAGCATAAACCCAGAACAGCCTGCAAGTAACTCACAGTCTGTTCAGGTTTTATGCTGTTTGCTGGTCATCAGTATCTAAGAGTTGGAAATGAAGCCTTAAAAACTTGAATCTATTGAGAAAGGTCTTCAGTTAAGTATAACTTTCTAAGAGACTACAAACACGTCAAAATACATATCTAACTGGGAAAGTGTTAAGGGATATTTCTTCTTTTTGTTATTGATGTACTAACAACACTCACTATAGGAATAGCATCCTTTAATTAAATGTAAATCAAATTTATACAAAAAATATATTTAATTACCAGTGATGAATTCTATGTGACATCAAAAGGCTGTAATCATTTCTGCTAGACTGTCTTAGAAACCTAACAAAGCCACTTTTTTGTTGGAGCAATTTGAGAGCAATCGCCCATGGTTGATTTTTGTCAACCATTGTCAGTGTAAAAAGACCAATGCCCAGGCAATTACATAAGGTTGATAGGGTTTGTAGTCTGCATGAACTTAGTGTATATTCACTGACCAAATTGTGAAATACTCAGTATCGGCATTGATAAACATTGTTGTGCCTACGCTCTGACAATTGTGGAGTTCAATTTTTTTTCGTAGATTGAAATGTCAAACAGATGCACTGCTATTAAAATGGGTGTCAAGGTTCACCTTAACTTTAAATATATCTTTGTGGTCGTTATTAAGTGAATGACAGAAAATGTTAATGATACAAATTAAGTGAATGACAGAAAATGTTAATGATACAAAAATGATCAAGGTCAAACCATGCTTACAAACATGGTTGAAACATGATATGTCATGTTTGAAACATGTCCAGACAACATGACCTAGCTGCGGTTAGACTTTACTTTAGATATAAACAATTTTTAAACAAGAACAATCTCATTTGTAAATTTGACACTATAATGTATAGCTAAAACATGTTCCATAATGGTCAACAGAAGCTGAAAATATATTATGATATGGCTATGATAAGACAATGAACATCTGCCATTGCAAATACTAATCAAACTCTGTAACAAAAGAATTATTTTTGTTTGCCATTGCTTTGGCTTTGAAATGATCATGTTCATGACATGGTCGACATTATTGAGTATGATTATAACTGATTCGGTCAAGGTAAAAACACTGTTAACAAGAATGTAATTTCTTGTCTACTGATTTCTATGATGGTCAAACATCCCCATATAGATGATCAGGGGTTGGACATGGTCAGCTATAATGTGACGATGGTCATTTTTACAGGGAATAGTACAGTGCGCTGTATTGGGATAGCTATTGTCTTTTATGACAATGTCATAGCTTTTGAGGATATAAATTGGTTTTTGTTGTCATACAATACAGATACTTTCACCAGTTTGCAGCATGGTTTTATTGCCCTCCAATGAAATGATAATGCTATCTTAAAATGAGATCACCAAACAATTTGTCAGTCATATTTGCAAAACATACGCTCAAATTATTCATAATTATGCACAAGTTACATAAAAAGGCAGTTAAAAGAAATAATCCTGGGCCAATTAGTATTCATTGTTGTCTTTTGGGACTTCTTATTTTTGCAAACAATTATATAATTGTCTGTGGTCTTAATAACATGATGCTGGAAATAGATGATCTTTTAATATGAGTTGTCATGATTCTGGAACAGATCATTTGTGGCATATTGAATATATAATCGTTCACCAAATAGCCCAGTAATTTCTTTCTGTCAGTCCTTCCTCTTTCACTCTGTCTGTCCTTCTGTCAGTCTTTTTGTCCTGCTTATTTTGTGTAGAATAACTCCGGAAGTTTTAAAGGAATTCAACAATTTATTTTTATCTATATGGTGTAAATTATATAGACAAAAAGACTGTAAAGTACATTTATCAAGAGAAAAAAGCCCAGAGACATGTTGACATATCGAGGCTAAATCAATTGACATGAATTCAGAAAAGGTATCAGCCTAGACAAGTAACGCAGTCTACTGTCTGTGTTCAGTTTCCCACATGATCTCTGTACAAAGTGGACTATGTTTGCCGTGTCACTGACAATAAACATAGTCTGATCCAGGAAGGATGTTTCCCGCTCCCATAATGCATTGAGCACTTTTTATTGCCAAGCAATAGAAGTATTAGCATCTGATGCAGGAAATGGCTGGTGTCAAGCATGAATGGAAGATGCCTATCCCAGATCGCTGGTTGTATGTTAACAAGAACAGCAGCTTTTCACATTAGATTATCTTCTATAGGTGGCAAAGTTTTGGAGCTTTTACACAGCTTTTGATTTTAGATCTCTGTTTTGTTTTAAGACTGGCAATCAATCACAGACTAAAGGCCCAGTCTCACTATGATGCCGGTGGAGCCCCGGTGCATGATCCGGGCTCTACCAGGATGAACCGGGGCTCCACTGGGGACAACCAGGGCTCCACCAGGAAAGTATTAAAATGTCTTATACTTGCGGGATTAACTGGGAGTCACCGGGAAGGACTGACAACGACGGCACGGCTCCGGGAACAACTGGGATGGCACCGGGAACAACCGGAACCGCACTGTAGCTCCATCGGGGCCAATACAGACCCTGGCAGAGTTATGGCAACGCCCTTGGATTTCGCCGGTGGTGCCCAGATGGAACCCTGGTAAATGCCGGCAGAGACCCGGTATAGATACGGTACAGCGGTAAACCGGCGCTCTGCCGGGACGCCAGGGGCATTCACCGGGGCTCTGCCTGGGCATTACAGGCAACGACCGCGATTAAACTGGAGCGTTGCTGTAGCTCGGAGTCCAATGCAGGTATAGCCCTGGTGAATGCCGGCGGAGTTACGGTAGACTGGGGCTCTGCCGGGACGCTGCCAGCTTTCACCAGGGCTCCACTTGGGCATTATTGGCGCCAACCGGGGCTCTTCCAGCTCTTCATTGGGATAAACCGTAGCTAATCCGGGGTTGACCGGGACTCTGCCAGGTTGTTGACCGGCCTAAACCGGGGCAGCATGGAAATAGTGTGACTGCCTTAATTTTTTTTGACAAATCATCCTGGTTTTCGCTGGTTGACCGGCGTTAGCAAACCGGGATGGACCGGGGCTCTACCGGCAATAGTGAGACTTTGGCTTAAGTCTCAACTTAGGTTTAAATATTGATCAAGCACATATAATGATTCATACTTGATCTCAATGTTTATGATTTGTTTTTAGAACGTCCATAGTCAAGGGACATGCTGTACAGATTTCATCCATTTCTGTAGTTAAATCAATGTTTAATCAGGTTTTCAGTGATTTTTAATTCCTGGTTATAAACTTGGGGTATGGCAGGCTGGCAGGGAATGAAAAGGTGGTTTCTTGTCATTAACTTTTAATGTCAAGGTCAAGGTAATAGTTACTATAAATAGAAAAACAGTTTTAGCTCAATAACTTTAGTTCAGACTAAGCACACCCTTGAGATTGATATTTGTTTCTACCTAGCGGCAACTTGTTTTCATTATATGAATACTATGAAAAAATGAAAAATCTACTCTGAAATCAGATGGCTAAGAGGTTTGTTACAAGGAATGTAACATAGTATGCTTCAGCTCTACACATTTTTTTTTCAAATCAATAACCTTGGTTCAAATTGGCTCCTCCCTGCTTTTCAATGATATCTCTTCCAAGCTTGAAATTGGTTGCCATGGGTTGATACACTTGGGTGCAATTTTACTTATATGGCTATACTGAAACAAGGTGAACAACCTAGAAGTTGCATTTTTTGTCCAATATTAATTCAACCTTGCTCCGAACATTTGTTCCAATTATATCTAAGCCAAGTTTGAAAATGATTGGGGAAACAACAGAAAAGTTGCTAGGAACAGTTAACAGTTCCCCCAAAGGATGAGCTAAGTGACCTGGGGCCTATGGTAATCTGTTAGCTATTGAAATAAACCTCACATGATTTTCTCAGCAGTAATAATTTCACATGAATTTGATGGATTGTAATATGATAAGTAATTGTAGCCCCATTCAGTAATAGTGCATGGGAACATTTCTTAAAACAATGATCCACTAGTCTGTCAAAATCCTGTTCAGATTTCCTGGGTAAAACCTGTTCTTGTCGTCTTAATCAAGAGAAGATCCTGAGAACATTACCTGATTGCAGATGGAACCCAGATCCTTTCTATTGCTTGGTAGAAGAAATATTGACTACGCCATGGCACCTTGTTATCCCCCGCCATAGTCGGAGGGATATTGTTTTGGCGTTGTCCGTCTTTCCGTCCGTCCGCAGCCATATCTTGGAAGTGCTTGGGCGGATTTCATTTAAACTTGGTATGAGTATATATATGGATAAGGGGATGATGCACGCCAAATGGCATTGTACACTATCTGTTAATAACGGAGTTATGGCCCTTTTTATGTTGAAAAAATGCTTTTTTTGTGTGTCCGGAGCCATATCTTGGAAGTGCTTTGGCCGATTTCATTGAAACTTGGTATGAGTATATATATGAATAAGAGGATGATGCACGCCAAATGGCATTGTACACCATCTGTTAATAACGGAGTTATGGCCCTTTGTATCTTGAAAAAATGCTTTTTTGAGTGTCAAATATAACACTTTTGTGTCCAGAAGCATATTGGCGGGGGATATCAATTCAACGAATTTGCTTGTTGTTTTTTGAGACCTGTCATACTTGAGGATCCTTATTTTGGTAGGGAAGATAAAGCCTTAAGTCATTTATTGACATGTTACCCCTTTGCACTTAAACTATAATAAATATTCGTTTTTATTAAGATTGCCCTGTTTTTTTCTAAGGACAACTTTGTATTATCTTCTCCATGGCTATTACTGGTATGGTATTCTATTTATGTAATCATATACCATTGTTGTGATGCAAGCACAGAACGATGTGGGCTTCTGCTGTTTGTGACATCTATGTAAGGCTGAAAGAATAAAGCTTGTTTCAGGGTGTCCGACCTTAGTAAAAACACACTTTCAAACCATGGCAACTATATAATTTTACAAATAAAACACACTTTCATACCTTGGCAACTATATAATGTTACATATAAAAACACACTCTCATACCTTGGCAACTATATAATGCTACATATAAAAACACACTATTATACCTTTGCAACTATTATATTATTACATAAAAAATATTACACAATGTGACATTGGTATTTTGTTGTTTTAGTGATGTATATTTTTGGGCTATGGTTACAATAATAAAGTTTAAGAAAATTTTAAGTTAAAAAAGAGGGACAACTTATGTGAATTCTTTACATATGATCATTAATATCGTACATGCCCAGTTTTATATCATGAGGAACAATGCCTGTAAGCTTAAATGTTGTTTTGTAAAACCCCAGTTGACAGATGGACAGACGGACCCACAGACAGAAGGACAGACATCTATTACAATTCCAGTATATCCCCCCCCCCCTTTAATTCATTATGGGTGAGGGGGTATAATAATTTTTATTCTAACACAATTTAATAAATATTTGTGCAATTAAATTGGAAAACTATCTTTCATAATTAAAGTTTTTGACTTCTTGGGACATATAGAGTACTATGAGTACTTTTACAATGCTATTGATTAGTCTTTGTCTGATTGTTCGAATACAAATAAATCTGGCCACTTTTAAGCACTTACTGTAAGGTAATGTAATGTAGTTAATGTTAAATTGAAAATGTCTGCAAAAAGGCAATAACAAAAACAAATATAGGAGAAAATACTCATTTTCTGGGCTCAGTGTTAAAGTGGTGTACCTTTTAAACATTTATTTCTGAGATACATCAGTGTGAATCTCAAGTAGCAAATTTTATACATTCTTAGCACGCCAACGTAACAGAGATGGATGAAACCACATAATCATGGGACTATAATGTGGTGAAAACATCTATTATCTTATGTCATAAACACAAACCTCCTAAATAATAGCCCTAACAATGCCAGATAGTGTGATTAATCAAATATGGTGAAAATTTTTTCAGTATTCCTTAAAATATCATGTAATTATTTGTTTGTAGGTTGTGTATTTGGCATTTCATTGTTTGTGATTATTTGCTTATCAAAAAAGAAAAATAAGAAATTAAATTTATTATAGCAAATGAAAATAAAATGATTTAGGATATCAAAATACAAAATCAAGATACTTTGTTTTACAAACACCTCTGCCCCTATTGGAAGCCTAGTGAGTTTTGATTTCTTGGACCTTTTGAATAAGTGTATGTCCAAAAGTAGGTCAAGGTCAAAATCAGATCAAAGTTTTGTAGGAAGTAGATTTGATGTTGGACAATCATGTCCTTTTGGGTTAACCCTTTCCCACTCAGAAGCAAAGCAAAAATGGCTATGTGCAAACAGCATAAAACCAGAACAGCCTGCGAGTAACTCGCAGTCTGTTAAGGTTTTATACTGTTTGCTTCTCATCAGTATCTAAGGATTGGAAATGAACCCTTTAAACTTGAATTCAGTATGAAAGGTCTTTAATTAAATTTAACTTTTTAAGTGACTACAAATGCATTTCTAAGGGGTAAAGGCCCGGTCACACCGAGGTAACGGACGAGAAACGGACATAAAATCATTTTATCTGTTCGTGTCCGTTCTTATCCGTTTAATGTCCGTTTCATATCCGGTGAATCGGCTCGTTGTTCGGCGATGTCTGGTGACATCCGTTCCGTCTTTTGAGAAGTTTTGAGCATGTTCAAAATTTTCCACCCGATAAAACGGACAGAGATCTCCGTTTGACGTGCGGTCTTCATACGTAAGTTTACGGTTTGTTCGGAACTCGTGCGTTACACCTCCTGAACGTATCCGGTTTATGTCCGTTAATGTCCGGTTGTCCTGGTCCTAACACATGTTCAAGAGATAATAAGGGACAGCTAACGTATACAATAGAGCGAAAAGTGTGGCGGAACAAAACTGTTGACATACATTTTACCATAATTAACATGTGGGTCAAAGTATCATTTCATTTTGGTACGCCTTGTGAGAAGGACATGTGCAATGGAGTGTCGTGCTCGCATTCAATTATATAAGTGTCAAGCCACCCTCGTGCAGGCCCAGATTGGCCTTTTGGATGCTAATCTGGCCATGTATCGTCTTGCTGAAAAGAGAGCAATGAGACGAAGGTAGCACAGATGGTGGATCAGGGCTTGGCTGGGCCCCGAGCGGAGGCGTCAGTTCGGTCTGTATGACCAACTTATGGTCGAACTATGACGAGAGAACCATCGCACATTCATCAACATTATGAGAATGCCACCCGAGATGTTCGATGAGATTCTCGCACAAGTGAGCCCAAGGATAACGAAACAGCGCAGCAACTTCAGACTTCCAATTTAACCAGGGATGAAGCTAACAATTGCACTGCGGCATCTTGTGTCTGGTTCAAAGTACCGTGATATGTGATTCGGCTGGAGGGTACCCCATAACAATATTTCTCTTCTCGTGCCAGAAGTAAATACCGCTTAATTAACTATAGTGCGAAAATTAATTTTAAAAGTCTTCTGTTAGTCATTTTAATATGTTTATATATTTTAATGTCTACTTCTATCATCATTTTATATGAATTGCATTGTGTTTAGTTATTGGTATAGGATAAAAGACAAACGATGACTGCGGGCCCTACAACACTAACCTCCTAAATTGTATAATACCATTAGTACTGTCTTGTGCCCATATCTTGAAATGCGCACAGTTATATGCACCGTTTTTTAGTAGTATAGTTTTACCTACTCGCTAAAAGTCATGGATTATCTACTGTGTCATACACTTGTAATTCACGATAGCTTATCATACTGTTATCTTTTACACGTCAGGTTTGTAGAGCAGTCATAGATGAGTATGCTGACGATGTGATGCCGTTGCCACCAACAGCTGCCGATTGGATGCGAATAGCTGACGGCCGGAATTTCCCCCATACGCTTTTGCTTTTGATGCTATTGATGGCAAACATATTGCCTGCAAATGTCCACCAAGATCCGTGTCTACGTATTTTAACTACAAGAAGTACTTCTCCGTTGTCCTGCTAGCTCTGGTGGATTCTGACTACAAGTTCGCCTGCGCTGACATTGGAGGCCGTGGTGCTGCATCCGATGCACAGTTGTGGCATGAGTCAGACCTGAAGGCAGCAGCTGAGAAACGGAGACCTTGACCTGCCAGAACCTGAACCTTTGCCACATGATACTGAAGATGTACCCTAATTTATCATCGGAAAGAAAATATAAAAGTGTTTGATCGGCCAAGATTTATTTATTTGTTTATTTTAATTTTGGCGTAAGTGTACATAAACATTCATGATAAAGAAACAAACTAGCATATGCATTAAAAACAAAGCAAATAAAATGTTGATACTTTAAAATATAAATAAAGCATGACATAAAATGACCGTTTTGTGTACGTTGGTATTCGGTACTTTTCAGTTTCTCTCACGTTGGGAGAACGTTTTGTCCGGTACTAATGCGCTACACTGCTGTTGTGTCCGGTAGAAGTCCATTACTCGCACGGTAATATCCGTGAGCCGACCGGTAATTATCCGGTACATATCCGTTAAACGTGCGTTTTTTCCGTTACATCACCAGTACGTGTGCGGTCATTGTGTGTTTCCTACGCTGCACACACCGATTGCGAGCGTCTTGAGTGGCAGAGCAAGAAAAAAAATTCACCAGATAACCAAAATCTGCATATTTTGTCTGTTTTCTCTCCGTTACATATTCGTTTTTTTGGTCTGACCGGGCCTTAAGGGTTAACCAAGAATTTAGAAGATCTGAATGATTACAAAAGAAGGTCCATGTCAAGGTGGAAAGGGAGTGTTGATATTGTTCAATGACATCCATTCAAATA
The DNA here is from genome assembly GCF_020536995.1 of Dreissena polymorpha. NCBI lineage: Eukaryota > Metazoa > Mollusca > Bivalvia > Myida > Dreissenidae > Dreissena > Dreissena polymorpha. The sequence goes on from NC_068357.1 coordinate 94,015,490, forward strand.
TCTCAGCTTTGTAGGAATCAGTATTGATTTTGTACAAGCATTTTATTTAGTGTTAACTGTGTACTTTGTAAGGAAGAATAGAAAAACAAAGGAACACATGAAAGAACAATGAAACAAACAGTCAATTGTTCTATAGATTTTGGCCAATGCAGATTGTAGTGAGAACAAGAAATTAAAATGAAAATATTGTCATTCTGTTTTTACTAATTTAGGGTGAGCAAAAACGCAGAATAAAATACATATTTAATCTGTATTCTTTGAAAATTAGTGCCACACATATTCAATGTTTCTATACTGCCAATAATAAACTCTTAATACTATCATCTATCTGGCCCAGTGTTTATCTTTTTACTACCTATGACTTCTGCAAAGTTTAGTTTCTTCTCTCACTCATGGATGACAAAAAAGGGCACAGTATATACTTTTTATGTCCCCCACCACTATAGTGGGGGACATATTGTTTTTGCCCTGTCTGTTGGTTGGTTGGTTTGTTTGCTCCAACTTTAACATTTTGCCATAACTTTTTCAATATTGAAGATAGCAACTTCATATTTGGCATGCATGTGTATCTCATGGAGCTTCACATTCGAGTGGTGAAAGGTCATGGTCATCCTTCAAGGTCAAATGTCAAATATATAGCTTCAAAGCAGCGCAGAAGGGGACATAGTGTTTCTGACAAACACAGATCTTGTTGAATCTGGTCAGCCTCTGGCCTTAAGTGCAATTTTTGTCAGTTTCATATTTAACTATTTATTTCTCACACCGTTTGCTGCATCCCAAGGTATGATTCAAAATTGATATGAATTTAGTAAATTCATGAAAGAGAATTAAAAAAATACATTATTTAGAATACATGAGCAATGAAGCAGCACTTTAAGAGATTTGCTCTAAAGATTAAATATATCTCTAGTTTCATGTCAGGGGAGCACAAAGGCTCGCATCGCGCTAACATTAAATTATTTAAATGTTTTGAAGAAATAAATCATGAAATTGTTTAAAGGTGGCAATATTTTCATGGGTTATCAACTTCATAATCATAGAATGATCATTAACATTAATGCCATATTTGCAGTCTGTTTGTGGTACAACTGATTCGTTAGATTAAAAACTCATTAGCCACCAATCATAAGTAAGCTATTTAAAAAATTAATAATTAAGATGCTGTTTTAAAACTCTCATCAAATACATAGTTACTCAAATTTTCCTCTGATAAAAGATATCATGCATTTGAACTATATCAGTTATTATTTACCTATGAATATTTTATAAACAGGTCTCAAGACATGTCTCTGAACCTTGATAATACACCATCAAAATGATTAATGTTTGATGGAAAAAATGGAACGCTTGAGCAAAAAAAATAGTGATTTGTTCTTTGATATTCACATGTAATCGCTGGTGAGTGGAAAGGGTATAACAACAAATATGGATATGTCCATATAAATTTAAAAACAATTGCGGAACACATTTATATCTTCATATATTTCCAATAATGTCCTCATAATGCAATCAAAATCTGTGCTGATGGGGAGCTTCTAAGTTCACGTGATGTCTGTCATCTGTTGGTGTGTGAAAGGCATGCGTGAAGTTTATCTTGTAACATTTTCTTCATATAAACCCCCTAGACAGATTTTAAAAAAATCAACTAAATATCTGAGCGTTTTGTAACAAACCTCTGGAAAAACGGTTATTGTGGAGAAAATGACTAAGTTCAATGCCCATAACTTCGCCAAAAATCAATTGACAGGAATGAAACTCGCTCTTCAAGTGTTAGTCATGTAGGAAGCCTCACAAAGCTCAATATCTGAAAGTGTTGCGAAAAAAACACTCCAGAAAACGGTTATTATTGAGAAAATGTTTAATATCAATGGACAATAACTTGGTCATTTTGTTTTAAATTTGCATATACCTGCTGTGTAACTTCAAAGCACAATATGGGGCATTGTTTTTCACAAACTCATCTCTTGTTTTGCACCTAATGATCCGCACATTCCTGAATTATTTGACCTTGAACGTAACTTACCAGAATGGACGAGGGGTGCTATTAAAGTCATGTTTGTTCTTTAGTTTAGAGTGTACAAAGTTACTAAGATTATACATATCTTTGTAAATTAGATGAAGCCAATATGCTGGCTTTCAAGCATGTACCGAAAGGTTCTGTAGCTCTCAGTTAAAAGAAGGTCAATCCTCGAAATGTCTTGGCATGCAAACATATATATACATGTTTAATTGTACCTGAAAACAAACATGCAGAATAACATTTATTGCCTTTGATTTTGGTCAATGACTTGACATGAAAGATTTATATAGAAATATTACTGGCATAAACTTCTCTGGTGTTTCCCCAAAGGAATATGTGACATTAAAGTAGTATTACATACTTATTATCAAGAAATAATTGTTCAGTATTTCCTTGTAATTGAGTAGGTAGTTTGTGGGCATTCACATCTATTTTAAGTTTCCTTTTATGTAACATTATATGTTTAATACAAAGCTTTCAAAAGGGAAATAGCTGTCTTTTATTTGTAATCAGGGTCCTGACATCAATTAACAAGGGCATAATTTTCATTACTGAATTGCCAAGAACTTAAAGAAGGCATTCAGAGACCCCAAAATATACATGCTTGTGATGATTTACTTCACATAAAAGTTTTTAAAAGTTATATCAGTCATATAAATGTTGCCTCCTCATTGTTTATCAGCAAATAAACTCTGTCTCATTCTGATAGTTTGCCTTCAAGATTCTTGGGCTAATGCCCCACAAGTTGAATTCCTTTGCGTCAGAACTTGAAAATCTGTGTTTATTGGAAGGAAGCACAGTGATAATTAGAAAAATAATCTGTTAATTGTTGATAATATTTTCAATCTGAGTCTTGTTATGCAAAGTTGGCTAGGTAATAATGTATTGGTATGTGTCTGCTGCCCATCTCATCTGCAGTTGATTAAAGATTATAAGACTGTATGAAGAGAATGTGACATTGATTATATAATTATATCAATGCTTATGTGTATGCCATTCAAACTTATTACAAAAAAGTATGTTGGTTGCATTCCTGAGACTTGTTGAGCTGCTTTTTGGGAAAACTGGACTTAATGCATAAAGTATCATCCTAGATTAGCCTGTTCAATCACAAAGTCATGGCTGGGGCAATACTTTGTGTTTTTCATAGAATTTTCCATTTAAAGGTAGTCTCTTCTGTGAATGAAAATCTAGTCTATGCTGAAAGTGTCATCAGTAGTTAGCCTGTGCAGACTGAAGATGCCCACATGCATGAAGCCCATTTTTTTCCAGAGTGTCTTAATTTATGATTGTGCTTCTGGGGCAATAACATTATTAATAAACTGATGTTCTGGGATTCTGAGCCTCTCTACTAAAGTATATTGATACAGTTTTTTTAGTTACTTAACTTATTTATTATACCCCCACAAACGAAGTATAGGGGGGTATATAGGAGTGAGCTTGTCTGTCTATTGGTCTGTCGGTCCATATTAAGTGTCCGCTCTCTAATTCAAGAAGTTTTTATCCGATCTTCCCCACACTTGGTCAAAAGTTGTATCTAGATGATGGCTAGGTCAAATTTGAATGTGGGTCATGCCGTGTCAAAAACTAGGTCACATAGTCACTTAGTGCGTTTTAAACATTGAGCATGGCGTCAACTGTTTTTTGTGAAGACAACAGGCAAAATATTCTGTGTCAATGCGGGATGTGGGGTATTCGTCACGTCTGTGAAAATGCTCTAGTTCTTTCTATTCTATCACTTCTGTTTGTGTTTATAATAACATTACCAAAATAATGAATGTATAACATGCTTATCTTATCTATTTTAGGTGGTGCTATGTAGCCAACCGGACCTGCAGAGCGGCTTTTCCAGAGACTTGTTTGTAGCCTGGTGCGGGAATCCAAAAAACAGCATCATACTGACCAATCGAACGTCACCGCGATCCCTGGCAAGATGGCTCATAGACCATCCTGACAACAAAACTGTCACCATGGAGGTTCACAATTTTTATTGGACTTAGATTCATTTTAAGTGTGTAATGATGCAAGTAATGCGAGTGATAACTAGTTGACAAAGTGTGGCGAACATGAAAAACATCCTTATTTAACCCTTTGCATGCTGGGAAATTTGTTGTCTGCTAAAATGTCGTCTGCTAAAATGTCGTCTGCTGAATTTCCAAAATTAGCATTTTCTTCGATTTTTTTTCAAAGAATACTATAAGAATAGCAAACAGTTTGGATCCTGTTGAGACGCCACGTTCTGTGGCCTTAAAAATTGGGTTCCAGCACTGAAAGAGTTAAGTAAAGTATATGTAAGTATTTTAGCCATATGTTGGTAAGTATTTTAATCATGTGTTTATGAATTTAACTTTTTGTTACATTATTAAATTTCATTCTATAAATTGCACAGAATGCGCTTAGTTCAATTTTAATTAAAATTGTGTAAAATATAAATTGAATAATTGCATAACAAAAATGTGTATTTATGTTACCATGTTTAGCCCTTTCAGTGCTGGAACCGAATTTTGAAGGCCTTTGCAAACAGTTTGGATCCAGATCATGGTGAGACGCCACAAAACTAGGCGTCTCATCAGGATCCAAACTGTTTGCTATTCTGATAGTATTCTTTGAAGAAAATTCCAATTTTAGAAATTCAGCAGACAACATTTTAGCAGACGACAAATTTCCCAGCATGCAAAGGGTTAGACTTGTTTGCTTTGTTCCTGAGCCTCTTCCAGTGCTGAAGTTGATGATGGGGTTGATAGAATAATCAGAATAATCTCTTAATGTTTATTGATTGCATCCTGTTTGCAATAGGAAATGAGAAATGTATTCATTTGAAATGGCACATGTAATTAATTACGCCCCTTATCAATGGCATTTTTTATTGATTTGGTTGGTAGGTCCCTTGGTCTCCAAGTAGACCATAATCTTCTTCCCTCACATGTCCATCTTCACCATCTGATCTATGTGGGTGAAATATCACTGCCAACCTCATTAATCAACCAAATCTCTTCTTAAGCTGTTTAGTAAAAGCCCTTTAATTATCTAATATTGGCTATTACTTTTCTCCAAGTCCAACTGATTTGAACCAGTTTTGACCAAAGATTGTATTCAAAAGATTGCCTAACACCTACATGTAAGAAGAGATTTTTCTCTTGCCAATAATGATGACTACATAATTTGTAGACCATGGTGAGAGCCAGACATCTTGATAACTTGTCATGAATAATTAACACTTATAGAACCATTATTCATGAATGATATTCTGATATTGTGAGGTGTTGTCATATTTAAATAAAAGTTATGGTGAGCCGAGTTCTCTAAGATTTTTATAGAAATTGTTTATTTATACTAAAGTTCTTTCATCTTGATGAAATGGGCCATTGCAGGGGTATTTGACATCTTCAATAACTGTTTAAACAAACCTTGCTTAATTGAGCAAGAGCTATAAATGATATAAGATTAGTTCTTTCCACTCGCGTGTATGCAACCATGAAACTTTACCACTCAGATATAATAATGGCTAGCAATTGCCAAGAAAAACAGTAAATATTAATTCAGTGGCACAAGATAGATGGAATTCCTTCAGTATAGAAACATTGGTTACAACTTTCTTGCATCAATACTGTACGATAATGTGGCAATATTTCATTATTTGTGATTGCTTGTGATCAGCTTTGACAATAAAACCAGACAGTCGGTGAAACAGGAGATTGGTTGTAAGGAATATTTCTTGTCATCCAGATGTATTTATGATATTATTGCCATATCTACAAAGCAGGTGGAACAATCATATTGAAATCAGAAGAATATTGAATGTCATTCAAAACAAGTTTATAGCTTCCGAGCAGGAATTAAACCCTTGACAAGCAGGAATTAAACCCTTGACAACGCTGGTGTTCAGGTTCTTGTCTTGTCAAAGATGGTTATTGGCAGTAATCGTAGAAGGCCAGCATCTGGTACATCATAAAGTGTGTACTGATCGCATGGCATTTTCCCCTGAAAGAAAGGAGTTGGTACCCAGCAATAACGCAATAGTTACCAATCAGATCTTACGAGTCAATCACATAAAATAAACCAATCACAGTTCACTTCTCCCAGGTGAGACAGAGGATCTGTCTGGAAGACCAAGAGTTGGTACCTATCGATCACATAATATATACCAATCACATCTTATTTACAAATCACATAATATGTACCTGAATCACATCCTATATATCTGTACAATATGTACCAATCACATCTTATATACCAATCACATAATATATACCAATCACATAATATGTACCAATCACATATGTACCAATCACATCTTATTTACCATCACATAATATGTACCAATCACATCTTATTTACCATCACATAATATGTACCAATCACATCTTATTTACCAATCACAATATATGTACCAATCACATCTTATTTACCATCCCATAATATGTACCAATCACATCTTATTTACCATCACATAATATGTACCAATCACATCTTATTTACCAATCACAATATATGTACCAATCACATCTTATTTACCATCCCATAATATGTACCAACCACATCTTATTTACCATCACATAATATGTACCAATCATATCTTATTTACCAATCACATAATATGTACCAATCACATTGTACTTACAATTCACATAATATGTACCAATCACATAATATGTACCAATCACACAATATGTACCAATAACATCTTATTTACCAATCACATAATATATACCAATCACATCTTATTTATCGATCACATAATATATACCGATCACATCTTATTTACCAATCACATAAAATACACCAATCGCATCTTATTTACCCTTCACAAAATTTGTACCAATCACATCTTATTTACCAATCACAAAATATGTACCAATCACATCTTATTTACCAATCACATAATATAAACCAATCACATCTTATTTACCAATCACATAATATGTACCAATCACATCTTATTTACCAATCATTTAATATGTACCAACCACATCTTATTTACCAATCACATAATATGTGCCAATCACATCTTATTTACCAATCACATTATATGTACCAATCACATAGTATGTACTCATCTTATGTAATTTCCCTGTTTTTCTTTAGGTGCTGGATATGTCCAAAAGACTAAGAGTTGGTACCCATCTTATGTACCAATAATGTAGTATATGTACTCATCCCATCTCTTGTTCCTGTTGCCCGGGTGCAGCCCAGATCCCTAGGGAAGGCGAAGAGTCCTTTGCAATCACATGATATATGTACCAATCATACAGTATGCACCAATCTCATGTACTGTTTCTGTTTCCCAGGTTCGGCGCAGGATCCGACTGGAAGGCCAAGAGTTAGAGGAGTACATGAGGAGGAAGCAGGAGGCCAAGACAGAGGAGAAGAAGTCTCTAAAGCAGTGAGTGGGATTTGCAAACTATTGGTAGAACAAATAATCCGAAAAAAGAAAATCATGTACACAACACCAAATAAACAAATAAAACAAACATCCTGACAAGTAATAATCCACATTACCTCAGAGCTTACTTAAGAGCTATATGTTAGCAGTTCAAACTGGAAATAATACACTAAAAAATGAAGTAAGTTGATGAAAAAAGTTAATCGTAAGATTTCTGAAAAGCGTCTTATAATGCCCAATAAAAAGATAATGTTTTGTTATTTTTGTCCCCTACCGGTTTCACCGGAGGGGACTTATGGTTTGCGCTCTGTCTGTCTGTCTGTCTGTCTGTCTGTCTGTCTGTCTGTCTGTCTGTCTGTCTGTGTGAGTCTCTCTGTCACACTTTTCTGGATCCTGCGATAACTTTAAAAGTTCTTAATATTTTTTCATGAAACTTAAAACATGGATAGATGGCAGTATGGACATTATGCACGTCATTTCATTTTGTTCCTACGTCAAAAATTCTGGTTTCTATGGCAACAAATAGACTAGAAATACTGCTGAAAATGGTGGTTTTCTGGATCCTGCATTAACTTTAAAAGTTCTTAATATTTTTTTCATGAAACTTGCAAGATGGATAGATGACAATATGAAAGTTATGCACACCATTTCATTTTATTCCTACATCAAAAATTGTGGTTGCTATGGCAACCAAAAAAATACAAATAATAATCTGAAAATGGTGGAATTTCTGACAATGGTGGAGCCGGTAGGGGACCATATTGCTTGACAATAGCCTTGTTTTATTAAAGTTGGCTTTGTTTAAATCTATAGTATCCCATTCGGACATAATAATATTATAAAGCATTCAGATTTGCTACTTGAATGACATCTAAACTGATAGCATTCAATGATGAATAAAAATTGCTTATTGAGTGGCGTAAATTTGATTATCTTACATTAAGTCTGAGTATACTAATACCTTACATTAAGTTTGAGTAAAAAAATATATCATTCTTATATGTGCAAGATAGAAAGAAAACCATAAATATAGTTCTATGGTCAAGCATTGATGTATAGGAACCTTCGTTTTATGTTCCCCTAATTTGATGCAAGGCTTATACCTGATTGAGAGGCTTCATGTCATCTGAAGTTCACAGCAAGCTTTGTGTCGAGACATCTCATTTATTGCAGACACAAGTGACAAACAATCAGTTGTTATTCACCCATATAGGGCATCTGCCTTAGCATTTCAGAATTTCATATTTCACAGCAAATTCCACCCCACTGCCCTCACTGGCATGTTTATTCTCATATTATTATTTATGGTAATTGGAGCGAGGAAATTGAATGACCTCCAGCATTTCTCTAAAATGGTGAAATCAAACTATGTCTATGGTGGCCAAGGAAAAACAATTTTGAAGCATAATTGCATTATCAATGAATGTCACATGATTGTCCATTTATATTGGTTGCTTACAAAAGCTATGCACGCCATATGAGAACATACCGTTTTGTGGGAAAATAAATATTATTACTGGGTTTGTATTGGACATGTTTATGTTACATGTATGCCATGGTGTGTTTCATATGGCATGAGTTTAGAAATTAAGGTAAAATAGAGAACTTCTTAAGCGCTTTTGGTAAAGGAAAAGGACTTGGTGTGAAAGGTTGTTGTGCATTCATGATGCATCTTTGTAAGAATATTTCAATAGTTTTATAAATTTATTAACGATACTTTAAATCTCCCCATATTGTTGATCAAATAAGCACATTTTACATCAGCAACACATATAATACTGTTGATGTATTTAAAAAGGATCTAGATTAAAATGCAAAAAATATATACGAAAATATGTAAATCATCGAAGAAAACAATCAGTTAATCGATTAACCATATTTAATATCCCGGAACTGCAATCTGTAATTATCATTTTACATTTAACATTCAATATGATAATTGTCCACACCCTACCCAATCCCCAACCTCCTGCGGGATATTCTCTGATTTATGTTATTATTACAGTTGAGTATCACATGATTCAATGCCTCTTCTGGGACAAACAGAGCATGTTTCATACCATTAGTGGTCATAATACGGTGATAGCCAGTGCAGATACTCATATCTTCTCTATTGATGACAGTCGTAATATTTTCTGTATTGCGCAGTTATAATCATTTGGAAATCCCCCAATGCTGATAATATCTGGATTACTGTTATTATCTGATCATCCACTGCAATGTTGACATAGTGAAATATTTGATGTCAAAAATCATTAAAACTGTTCTTTATTCATGATACATCACAATACTGCAACAGGATAAACAACATTGTTAGGTTCTGGTTTGAAGTTGTAATGTTGTGGAATGAAGAAAGATTAAATGCTGTCATGAAATTATGATAAATGAGAAGGACTTATTTTCTATGCAAACAAGTCAGAGGTTACAACTAAATTTGAGATCTAGTATGAAACTTGTGTTTGAGATTGAAATATCAAAAGTAAATGAACCCAACTGTCTCTGTGTGATTTGTATTGGAAACAGTAATCCCTTATGATATTTTCTCTTTTATCCGATCAAATCCCTTGTATTGACTAGTTACAGTAAGTCCCAGAACAAAATAGTTAATTATCTAATGCAGAAAAGGAAAATTAACTGGTATTATGTTAATGAAAATAGAATATGGTAATTCAGTTCAGGCTGCAACTGGCACATTTGAAGTAGATTTTTGTATTTCCCCTGCTGTCACAGTAGTTAAAATAATTGCAAAAACTCAGGCATGTTTTGAGAACAGTACTTCAGATGTTTTATTGTGTTCTGACTTCCAAAGCTTTTTTCCCCGAGAATGCTTTATTTCTTAGAGCTCCTCTTCAAATGTCAAATGAAGACAGTGTAGTAATAACTAACCCAGTGAGAATCGTGAACGTTGTTTATGGCTGTGTCACATTTTCCAGGAATTGACCTTCAAAGCTTAAAAGCTTGCATTATTTGAGACAGTTCTTATGCAATTATTGCATTCATGATCTCATCACATAAAATTATTTGATTGATTCCACCTTGTTATCAAGGGCATCTTAGTTTCACCTAACAATTTTCCTTGCCTTGTTTCATCTTTTCATCTCAAGGTATAACTTTTGCATATAAATTGAACTTTGTATTTATCTGTATTAACATCAAGCATACATTCACAAATTCGCACATATGTTAAAACATGCTCAAAACATGAATTCTTTCTCAGCTGATATATATAACTGTAATAAAACATGCTCAAGGCATATGCAATAAATAATGCCTCATGTATCCCTCAATGTAAATAACTGTACACTAGAGTACACTTGATTGTTCTCATTCAATCTGGCATTCACTGGTACCATATACTATAATGACATTGCTGTCATGCATATGTTTATGAAATTCAATAAGTCTGATCTGTAACCTACAAGGGTACAATTTGACCTCAGTATGAACTCAGATAATGTTTAGTTTGTCAGAATATTGCTGAAGTTGACTGGCATTGTGGGGAATTTGTGTAATAAAACTGTCAGTGGTAAGCTTTTTAGAGTTGACTGGATTAGCTTTCTAAATCTTCTTGTAAATCTTAAAGAACATCTTTTATGGGGTTGACAACTTAATTGTTCTACATGTTCTGAATTCTGTTAGCAATTATTTTAAATTTTAAGTGAGATATTAACTTATTATGATTTGCATCACGCCCATATGGGTCTATGTGGCTAGCATAGCTCTAGACTGCACAGTCAGGTCAGGAGCTACGCTACCCTGTCTGTTGATGAGACCATAGAACCTCAGCTAAATTAGGAGAGGACAGGGTAGCTGCAGATTCACAAAGTCTGGTCTGGAGCTACTCTTGCCGCATATGTTATAAGACCCATTTTCGCAATATGGGGCTTTAATGCGCAGAATCTTTTGTTGTTGTTGTTGTTGGACACTTATGAAATCATAACGTTATTTGAATCTCATATGAGGTATATAAAAAAACAATACACTGTGTCCTTCAGCAAAGACAGAAATCTCCTATTGTGTCTGAAGCTACAGTATTTATCAAACATTTCAAGCAATATCAACAACTCTATAGTTTAATTATGCTCTTGTTAAAGCGAGATTATACGATTTTTTATATGTGTTGAATTGTAATATATTGGTATAATATGTTATAATAACACAAAATAGGCAAGAAAAATTATACATTGAAGACGAATTTCATAAAATGCAGCAAAGACAAATTAGCGCCCCGAGCCGATTGTGACGAAGATATTTCATATATATTTTCTTACAATAACGGTAGAATTCGTCATTTTATTAGGATCAGAGTTAGTGTTAGTGTGTTGTATGAATATATATCGTTGCAGAAATTTAAAATGAACCGTTAAATTAAATTTAGATTCACATCGTACATGCATGATATACATGCTGGCGAATTCGACTGTACAGACATCTTCGATATCAGAATAAAATACCTGGCTTATTTCACATTTTTCGACACATGTTCTTCAGATCTTAACTTTTATTTTAATTTATATTGAAATATATATAGAATAAGTTTTTTTACACATTTTATATAAATTCATAAATATTTGACAAAATCGTAAAGTCTCGCTTTAAGGACAGCATGCAATGAATCCTTGTGTGTGTAACTGCTAAAGGTATTGAATTAAAAACATTCATGTCTTCATGATATTTGTGTGAGGTCATTGATCAAGGTCAAATATTCTGACCAGCATATTATGACCCATTTGTATTAAGAAAATGTATTTAATTGTTTGCAGGCAACAAGCTTGTATTTCTGAATGGACTATAGAGATTCATTTGATAACTTCAGGGTCATAATAACATTTCACTGGTAGAGTATTTTATGAAAATCTATCACCTAGGTATGAAATCTCAAGGGAAGCTTTAGTGTGTATTGTGAGGTGAGCATCACCTAGGTATAAAATCTCAAGGGAAGCTATAGTGTGCATTGTGAGGTGAGCATCACCTAGGTATGAAATCTCAAGGGAAGCTATAGTGTGCATTGTGAGGTGAGCATCACCTAGGTATGAAATCTCAAGGGAAGCTATAGTGTGTATTGGGAGGTGAGCAGCATCTAGGTATGAAATCTCAAGGGAAGCTATAGTGTGCATTGTGAGGTGAGCATCATCAAGGTATGAAATCTCAAGGGAAGCTATAGTGTGCATTGTCAGATGAGCATCACCTAGGTATGACATCCCAAGGGAAGCTATAGTGTGCATTGTGAGGTGAGCATCATCTAGGTATGAAATTTCAAGGGAAGCTATAGTGTGCATTGTGAGGTGAGCATCACCTAGGTATGAAATCTCAAGTGAAGCTATAGTGTGCATTGTGAGGTGAGCATTACCTAGGTATGAAATCTCAAGTGAAGCTATAGTGTGCATTGTGGGGTGAGCATCACCTAGGTATGAAATCTCAAGGGAAGCTATAATGTGCATTATGTGGTGAGCATCACCTAGGTATGAAATCACAAGGGAAGCTATAGTGTGCATTGTGAGGTGAGCATCACCTAGGTATGAAATCTCAAGTGAAGCTATAGTGTGCATTGTGAGGTGAGCATTACCTAGGTATGAAATCTCAAGTGAAGCTATAGTGTGCATTGTGAGGTGAGCATCATCTAGGTATGAAATCTCAAGGGAAGCTATAATGTGCATTATGAGGTGAGCATCACCTAGGTATGAAATCACAAGGGAAGCTATAGTGTGCATTGTGAGGTGAGCATCACCTAGGTATGAAATCTCAGGGGAAGCTATAGTGTGCATTGTGAGGTGAGCATCACCTAAGTATGAAATCTCAAGGGAAGCTATAGTGTGCATTGTGAGATGAGCATCATCTAGGTATGAAATCTCAAGGGAAGCTATAGTGTGCATTGTGAGGTGAGCATCATCTAGGTATGAAATCTCAAGGGAAGCGAAAGTGAGTATTGTGAGGTGAGCATCACCTAGGTATGAAATCTCAAGGGAAGCTATAGTGCATTGTGAGGTGAGCATCATCTAGGTATGAAATCTCATGGGAAGCTATAGTGTGCATTGTGAGGTGAGCATCACCTAGGTATGACATCTCAAGAGAAGCTATAGTGTTCATTGTGAGGTGAGCATCATCTAGGTATGAAATCTCAAGGGAAGGGAAAGTGTGTATTGTGAGGTGAGCATCACCTAGGTATGAAATCTCAAGGGAAGCTATATTGTGGATTGTGAGGTGAGCATCATCTAGGTATGAAATCTCAAGGGAAGCGAAAGTGTGTATTGTGAGGTGAGCATCACCTAGGTATGAAATCTCAAGGGAAGCTATAGTGTGTATTGTGAGGTGAGCAGCATCTAGGTATGAAATCTCAAGGGAAGCTATAGTGTGCATTGTGTGGTGAGCATCACCTCGGTATGAAATCTCAAGTGAAGCTATAGTGTGCATTGTGCGGTGAGCATCACCTAGGTATGAAATCTCAAAGGAAGCTAAAGTGTGCATTGTGAGGTGAGCATCACCTAGGTATGAAATCTCAAGGGAAGCTATAGTGTGCATTGTAATGTGAGCATCATCTAGGTATGAAATCTCAAGAGAAGCTATAGTGTGCATTGTGAGTTGAGCATCATCTAGGTATGAAATCTCAAGGGAAGCTATAGTGTGCATTGTGAGGTGAGCATCACCTAGGTATGACATCTCAAGGGAAGCTAAAGTGTGCATTGTGAGGTGAGCATCATCTAGGTTTGAAATCTCAAGGGAAGGGAAAGTGTGTATTGTGAGGTGAGCATCACCTAGGTATGAAATCTCAAGGGAAGCTATAGTGTGCATTGTGAGGTGAGCATCACCTAGGTATGAAATCTCAAGGGAAGCGATAGTGTGCATTGTGAGGTGAGCATCACCTAGGTATGAAATCTCAAGGGAAGCTATAGTGTGCATTGTGAGGTGAGCATCACCTAGGTATGAAATCTCAAGGGAAGTGATAGTGTGCATTGTGAGGTGAGCATCATCTAGGTATGAAATCTCAAGGGAAGCTATAGTGTGCATTGTGAGGTGAGCATCACCTAGGTATGAAATCTCTAGGGAAGCTACAGTGTGCATTGTGAGGTGAGCATCACCTAGGTATGAAATCTCAAGGGAAGCTATAGTGTGCATTGTGAGGTGAGCATCATCTAGGTATGAAATCTCAAGGGAAGCTATAGTGTGCATTGTGAGGTGAGCATCATCTAGGTATGAAATCTCAAGGGAAGCTATAGTGTGCATTGCGAGGTGAGCATCACCAAGGTATGAAATCTCAAGGGAAGCTATAGTGTGCATTGTGCGGTGAGCATCATCTAGGTATGAAATCTCAAGGGAAGCTATAGTGTGCATTGTGAGGTGAGCATCATCTAGGTATGAAATCTCAAGGGAAGCGAAAGTGTGTATTGTGAGGTGAGCATTACCTAGGTATGAAATCTCAAGGGAAGCTATAGTGTGGATTGTGAGGTGAGCATTACCTAGGTATTAAATCTCAAGGGAAGCTATAGTGTGCATTGTGAGGTGAGCATCACCTACATGTAGGTATTAAATCTCAAGGGAAGCTATAGTGTGCATTGTGAAGTGAGCATCACCTAGGTATGAAATCTCAAGTGAAGCTATAGTGTGCATTGTGCGGTGAGCATCACCTAGGTATGAAATCTCAAGGGAAGCTATAGTGTATTTTGTGAGGTGAGCATCATTTTGGTATGAAATCTCAAGGGAAGCTATAGTGTGCATTGTGAGGTGAGCATCACCTAGGTATGAAATCTCAGGGGAAGCTATAGTGTGCATTGTGAGTTGAGCATCACCTAGGTATGACATCTCAAGGGAAGCTATAGTGTGCATTGTGAGGTGAGCATCATCTAGGTATGAAATCTCAAGAGAAGCGAAAGTGTGTATTGTGAGGTGAGCATCACCTAGGTATGAAATCTCAAGGGAAGCTATAGTGTGGATTGTGAGGTGAGCATCATCTAGGTATGAAATCTCAAGAGAAGCTATAGTGTGCATTGTGAGATGAGCATCATCTAGGTATGAAATCTCAAGGGAAGCTATAGTGTGCATTGTGAGGTGAGCATTACCTAGGTATGAAATCTCAAGGGAAGCTTAGTGTGCATTGTGAGGTGAGCATCACCTCGGTATGAAATCTCAAGGGAAGCTATAGTGTGCATTGTGAGGTGAGCATCATCTAGGTATGAAATCTCAAGGGAAGCTATAGTGTGCATTGCGAGGTGAGCATCACCAAGGTATGAAATCTCAAGGGAAGCTATAGTGTGCATTGTGAGGTGAGCATCATCTAGGTATGAAATCTCAAGGGAAGCTATAGTGTGCATTGTGAGTTGAGCATCATCTAGGTATGAAATCTCAAGGGAAGCTATAGTGTGCATTGTGAGGTGAGCATCACCTAGGTATGAAATCTCAAGGGAAGCTATAGTGTGCATTGTGAGGTGAGCATCATCTAGGTATGAAATCTCAGGGGAAGCTATAGTGTGCATTATGAGATGAGCATCATCTAGGTATGAAGTCTCAAGGGAAGCTATAGTGTGCATTGTGAAGTGAGCATCACCTAGGTATGAAATCTCAAGGGAAGCTATAGTGTGCATTGTGAGGTGAACATAATCACTTTTGAGCTCCTTCTCAATCCTAGCGAGACATCAGTTTCTCTCAAACTTGACAAAACTTGTGTCAAAATTTTATCTTAACATTAAGGGGAATTCGAATATGTGTTAAGTGGTGTACAAAAATTGGGTTACCTTGTCAAGCCTTCAAAATTTGGTTTAAATTGTACTCAAGTGAATGCCAGAGGGTCATTTTGGCCCTTATTCTTTTACTCCGAGACTTCTAACTTTCTTGAGGGTTACAATGTCAGGTAACTGCCACAGAATTTATATAAACTTACCACCCCAGAAGAATAGATGAGCATGCTTTAGTGAGACAGCTCTTTTCAAGTCTTAGTTGTCTATTTTATTTTATTGTGGTATAATAGCTAAAAAATGGCCCTTTTGAGCACTTGTCTGACATCTTTTAAGAATAAAATAAAATGGAAAAATTAAGACTTGAAAAGAGCTGTCCCACTAAAGCATGCTCATTTTGCCATAGCATTTTAGAATTTCATATTTCATGACAAATCCCCCCCCCCCCCCTCATGGTAATTGGAGCGAGGAAATTGAATGACCTCCAGCATTTCTCTAAAATGGTGAAATCAAACTATGTCCATGGTGACCAAGGAAAAACAATTTTGAAGCATAATTGCATTATCAATGAATGTCACATGATTGTCCATTTATATTGGTTGCTTACAAAGCTATGTACGCCATATGAGAACATACCATTTTGTTGGAAAATCAATGTTATTACTGGGTTTGTATTGGACATGTTTATGTTACCTGTCTGCCATGGTGTGTTTCATATGGCATGAGTTTAGAAATTAAGGTAAAATAGAGAACTTTTTAAGCGCTTTTGGTAAAGGAAAAGCTGACTTGGTGTGAAAGGTTGTTGTGCATTCATGATGCATCTTTGTAAGAATATGTAAATAGTTTTATAAATGTCTTACAGATACTTTAAATCGACACATTTTAGTTGACCAAATTAGCACATTTTATATCAGCCCAACATATAATACTGCCAATGTATTTAAAAAGGATCTAGATTAAAATGAAAAAATATATAAGAAAATATGTAAATCATTGAAGGAAACACTCAGTCAATAGATTCACCATTTTTATTAACGATACTTTAAATCTCCCCATATTGTTGATCAAATAAGCACATTTTACATCAGCACAACATATAATACTGTTAATATATTTAAAAAGGATCTAGATTAAAATGCTAAAAATATATACAAAAATATGTAAATCATTGAAAACACTCAATCGGTTCACCATATTTAATATCCCGGAACTGCAATCTGTAATTAAATATGATAATTGTCCACACCCTACTCAATCCCCAACCTCCTGCGGGACATTCTCTGATTTATCTTATTATTACAGTTGAGTATCACATGATTCAATGCCTCTTCTGGGACAAACAGAGCATGTTTCATACCATTAGTGGTCATAATACGGTGATAGCCAGTGCAGATACTCATATTTTCTCTATTGCTGAGAGTCGTAATATTTTCTGTATTGCCGGCAATTATAATCATCTGGATTATGGTTATTATCTGATCATCCTCTGCTATGTTGACATAGTGAAATATTTTATGTCAAAACTTATTATGCCTCCGGTAGGATGGCATATAGCAGTTGAACTGTCAGTCCATCTGTCTGTTTGTGTGTCCATCCGAAAACTTTAAGATTGGCCATAACTTTTGAAATATTGAATATAGCAACTTGATATTTGGCATGCATTGGTATCTCATGAAGCTGCACATTTTGAGTGGTGAAAGGTCAAGTTCAAGGTCATCCTTCAAGGTCAAAAGTAAAGAAAAACAATCCAAGGGAAGTAATAAGCTTTAAAAGGGGAGATAATTTCTAAACCTGCTGAAAGATTTCTTGAAATTTTATTTCAAAGCAGTGATTTTTAGCTCGGCTGTTTTCGGAGAAAACCCGAGGTATTGTCATAGCCAGCTCGTCGTCCGCCGTGCTAAAACCTTGACATTTTCCTCTAACATCTAAGTGCTTCCACCTACAACTTTGAAATTTCAAATGTAGATGCACCTTGATGAGTTCTACACGCCACACCCATTTTGGGTCACTAGGTCTAAGGTCAAGGTCACTGTGACCTCTAAAAAAAATAAAATCTGACGAGCTTTCGCAGCCAAGCGTGGCACCCCTTATGCGGTGCTCTTGTTTTACCTGCGAGTCCTGCGTCCTAGACCAAAACCTCTGGGGATGTAAAGTTTGAATTATGTGAGTCCAAAAAATGCATTGAAATTTCTCAAAAAATAATAACCTCTGGGGATGTAAAGTTTCGAATTATGTGAGTCCAAAAAATGCATTGAAATTTCTCAAAAAATAATAGCGTTTAATATTTGAACTCATTCGTTCTATTTGGGGACTCATAGATATGCTAGTTATCGAGTCCCAGGACTCAGTTGAGACAATTTGTAAAAATATCACTGTTCAAAGGGGGCAATAGGGGGCATTGTGTTTCGGACAAACACATCTCGTGTTAAAACTGTTCTTTATTTCACATTCATCACTATATTGTAACAGGATGAACAACATTGTAAGTAACTGGTTTGAAGTTGTAAATGCATTGAATGAAAAAAGATTAAATGCTGTCATGAATTTATTATAAATAACAAGGACTTATTTTCTATGAAACAAGTAAAAGGTTGCAAGTAAACAACTTAATTTGAGATCTAGTATCAAACTTGTGTTTGAAATTTGAAAATCAGAAGTCAATGAACCAAACTGTCTCTGTGTGATTTGTATTGGAAACAGTAATCCCTTATGATATGAGTCGTGTTCTGAGAAAACTGCATGTGTGTAAAGTGTCGTCCCAGATTAGCCTGTGCAGTCAGCACAGGCTAATCAGGGACGACACTTTCCGCTTTTATGACATTTTGCATTTAAATGAAGTCTCTTCTTAGCAAATATCCAATTTAGGTGGAAAGTGTCGTCCCTGATTAGCCTGTGCAGACTGCACAGGCTAATCTGGGAGTACACTTTACGCACATGCATTATGCCCAGTTTTCTCAGAACGTGTCTCATATTTTCTCTTTTATTGGATCAAATCCCTTGTATTGACTAGTGACAGTAAGTCCCAGAAAAAAATAGTTAATTATCTAGTGCAGAAAAGGAAAATTAACTGGTATTATGTTAATGAAAATAGAATATGGTAATTCAGTTCCTGAAATATTTAGGCTGCAACTGGCACATTTGAAGTAGATTTTGAATTCCCCTGCTGTCACAGTAGTTAAAATAATTGCAAAAATTCTGGCGAGTTTTGAGAACAGAACTAAAAATGTTTTATTGTGTTCTGACTTCCAAAGCTTTTGTCCTGAGAGTGCTTTATTTCTTAGAGCTCCTCTTCAAATGTCAAATGAAGACAGTAAAGTAATAACTAACCCAGTGACAATCGTGAATGTTGTTTATGGCTGTGTCACATTTTCCAGGAATTGACCTTCAAGGCTAAAAAACTTGCATGTAATAATCCCTCATGTATCCCTCAATGTAAATAACTATCCAATAGAGTACACTTGATCGTTCTCATTCAATCTGGCATTCACTGGAACCATATACAAAAAATGACATTGCTGTCATGTGTATTTTCATGAAATTAAATTAAGTCTGATCTGTAACCTACAAGGGTACAATTTGACCTCAGTATGAACTCAGAAAATGTAAAGTTTGTCAGAATCTTGCTGAAGTTGACTGGCATTGTGGGGAATTTGTGTAATAAAACTGGTAATTAGTCACTGGTAAGCTTTTTAGAGTTGACTGGATTAGTTTTCTAAATCTTCTAGTAAATCTTTAAGGACATCTTTTATGCGGGTAACAACTTATTGTTCTACATGTTCTGAATTCTGTCAGCGATTATTATACCCCCACAAACAAAGGAGTGAGCTTGTCTGTCAGTCTGTTGGTCGGTCGGTCCATATTAAGTGTCCGCTCTCTAATTCAAGTTGTTTTTATCCGATCTTCACCAAACTTGATCAGATGTTGTATCTAGATGATGTCTAGGTCAGGTTCGAATATGGGTAATGCCGGGTCAAAAATTAGGCCACAGGGTCACTTAGTGCGTTTTAAACATTGAGCATGGTGTCCGCTTTCTAATTCAAGTAGTTTTCATCGGAGCTTCACCAAACTTAGTCAGAAGTTGTATCTAGATGATTTCTAGGCCAAGTTCGAACATGGGTCATAGCAGGTCAAAAACTAGGTCAGCATGCTCATCTATTTTTCTGGGATGGTATTTGTATATGAATAAATCTGTCATTCTGTCAAATGGATTGGTCTATGAATGGCATGAATGCATCAGTGTTAACTTTATAATTATTAGATGTTGTAAATACCAAACCCTTGCAATGTTACCTTTATAATAATTGTAAAAACCTATGATTTTTGTTTTCTTTATAGGTGTATCATTTGGCTTAACAATATTTGTTCTGTTAGAGTAACTACTAATTAGCCAAAGTGTTTTGGGAAAACATGTCTAATTGGATACATCTAGGTTTCAAGGCCTCCTAAACAAGAAACATGTTCACTGGTCTTATGCTCCATGTCGCCATGTAGGACAATCATATTGTACCAAAGCTACTGGGGGGTTTTTGGGGTGGAAAAGCATGTGGATATAATAATGTCTGAAAATTGGTGGGGAAATAAAATTGTCTCCGAAAATTGTGCTCATTTATGTGGCTGGAAATTTACAAGGAACAAAGTAAGCAGGGTTCAAAAGTTTACAGTTTGGTGGTGTGACGTTTTTGGAGTCTGATTGTTATTGGAAGCAAAAGTCCAGGACATAAAGTAAATTATTGTAACTGTTCAAGTAGAAGACAGCATTTTCTGGGCATTTTTGGAATCTTAGTTATACTAGTGAGTTTCAGCAGCAATTCATCTAAAACTTGTAAGTCTTTTTTACACTGAAATTCCAAATATTTTGAAGTATGATAACCAGCAGAGAATTTTGGAATTGGATTTGGAAAAAATACTACATTTTTGTTTTTGTCTTTAAGAATATGACCAAAAAATTGGCTCTTAAATATGGTAAAAAAAACATGCTGGACGATAAATTGCTCCTAAACATCAGTAAGCTAGAAATCCCATGCTCAATGTCTTTATTTTAGCCATCATACAGTAATTGAAATGTATAAGCCACCTAATACATGTATACTGTTTTATACAAATTATAGATTGATGAAATCAGCTTAGACATGACAAAACTCTCATTAACAACAAAAAGCTGCTTTATTAATGAAATTAATTCAATTAACCAATTCATGAACCAAACTAGTATAGGTAACGAACAAAACAGTAATTTGTTATTGTGCATCAACTGTTCATGATCTGGTTCATGAATTAGACTTGTCATGGATCATGAACCAATCATGAACTTAAGGTCTTTGCTTAGTTAAGACTAAGACTCCTTGTGGCTTATGAACCAACATAAATATGAGTCTATGAACCAATTGTAGAATTCAATTAAAAACTGTACGGACATGGATAGGACTTACAGAAGACTACTGGTTGTATCGTTGGCTTTGCAGTCTAAGAGCTTAACCCTTTGCATGCTGGGAAATTCTGCTAAAATGTTGTCTGCTGAATTTTTAAAATTAGCATTTTCTTAGATTTTTTTCAAAGAATATTATCAGAATAGCAAAAAGGTTGGATCCTGATGAGACGCCAAGTTCTATGGCGTCTCATCTGGATCCAAACTGTTTGCAAAGTCCTTCAAAATTCTGTTCCAGCACTGAAAGAGTTAAATTAACAATAAAAGAAAAAACAATATTAACATGTCTGACAACTACAAATTGTGGTGGTGGTGGCCGTGTCAGTGATCATGATGATCATGATCGTGGTGATGGTGATGATGGTGGTAATGACGATGATTTGTAACAATGATCAGCGTGCTTGTTTAAGATTTGAGGGCCCTAGAACAAGTTCCATTAATCGAAAAGTAGACATTAATTACAAAAGCCAATGAAATTTTTAGACTTGTTAATATATTTTAAACAAGGCATTTGTTGATTTGAATCGGTAAAATGATGAATCATAAGATGTATTACAATATTAACAGTACAGAACATTGTAACAAACATCATGATGTCTTCACCACATTATATCATGACAATTGCACCTACATTACTCTCTTTTGTATCCTGTTTTATGGCAAGTGGTTTGGCGCATAATCCCAAGAAACTAGGTTTCTCATGAGAACCTAGGTTCTAAGAATGAGAACCTAGGTTTTCAAATGAGAACCTTGGTTCTCATGAAAACCTAGGTTCTCATTTGAAAACTTGGGTTCTTGAAGCCATGTGCAATCTTCAAGCGAGAACCTAGGTTCTCATTCTGAGAACCTAGGTTCTCATGAGAAACCTAGTTTCTTGGGATTATGCGTTGAACCGCAATAAACTAGGTTTCTCATGAGAACCTAGGTTCTCATTCTGAGAACTTAGGTTCTCATGAGAACCTAGATTTTCAAATGAGAACCTAGGTTCTCATGAAAACCTAGGTTCTCATTTGAAGCCATGTGCAATCTTCAAATGAAAACCTAGGTTCTCATGAGAACCTAGGTTCTCATGAGAACCTAGGGTTTCAAATGAGAACCTAGGTTCTCATGAAAACCTTGGTTCTCATTTGAAAACTTGGGTTCTTGAAGCAATGTGCAATCTTCAAGCGAGAACCTAGGTTCTCATTCTGAGAACCTAGGTTCTCATGAGAAACCTAGTTTCTTGGGATTATGCGTCGAACCGCAAGAAACTAGGTTTCTCATGAGAACCTTGTTTCTCAGAATGAGAACCTAGGGTTTCAAACAAGAACGTAGGTTTTTAAATGAGAACCTAGGTTCTCATGAAAACGTAGGATTTCAAACGAGAACCTAGGTTCTCATGAAAACCTAGGTTCTCATTTTAAAACTTGGGTTCTTGAAGCAATGTGCAATTTTTAAGCGAGAACCTAGGTTCTCATGAGAAACCTAGTTTTTTGGGATTATGCGTTGAACCGCAAGAAACTAGGTTTCTCATGAGAACCTAGGTTCTCAGAATGAGAACCTAGGTTTTCAAATGAGAACGTAGGTTTTTAAATGAGAACCTAGGTTCTCATGAGAACGTAGGTTTTCAAATGAGAACCTAGGTTCTCATGAAAATCTAGGTTCTTATTTGAAAACTTGGGTTCTTGAAGCTAGGTTTCTCATGAGAACCTAGGTTCTCAGAATGAGAACCTAGGTTTTCAAATGAGAACGTAGGTTTTTAAATGAGAACCTAGGTTCTCATGAGAACGTAGGTTTTCAAATGAGAACCTAGGTTCTCATGAAAATCTAGGTTCTTATTTGAAAACTTGGGTTCTTGAAGCAATGTGCAATCTTTAAACGAGAACCTAGGTTCTCATTCTGAGAACCTAGGTTTTTATGAGAAACCTATTTTCTTGGGATTATGCGTCGAACGGCAAGAAACTAGGTTTCGCATGAGAACCAGTAGGATCTCAGAATGGAGAACCTAGGTTTTCAAATGAGAACCTAGGTTTTCAAATGAGAACCTAGGTTTTCAAATGAGAACCCAGGGTCTCATGAAAACCTAGGTTCTTATTTGAAACCTAGGGTTCTTGAAGCAATGTGCAATCTTCAAGCGAGAACCTTGGTTCTCATTCTGAGAACCTAGGTTCTAATGAGAAACCTAGTTTCTTGGGATTATGCGTCGAACCGCTTGCCATACTGTTTCACTCTTTGACACCATTTTACATACAAGTGAAGAACCCTGATAATTGTGACAAAATGATACAAGTTTGCAACCACAATAAAAGATGATTTGAGACCTACAATATGAACTGACAACATAAATAGTTGCTTCTGCAGCACAAAACATTATGTCATCATAGATTTTGACCTGAATTATTATCATGTATTCTAATGTGCTGTCACATTATTGGGCTTCACAACTGCATGAGGAACTCTGTTCTCCCACATTAATTGTTTCACATGTGTATGCTTGTTAATCAATAGGCATACAAAGGTCAAACAAGAGTATTCTTCAGGACAATACAGTAATAAGATTTGATTGAGTGTCATTATATAATATTATTATTATTATGTGATATATTAAGTGTCTGATTTTTGTGACATCATATATTCCAATAAACTGGCTTATAATGACACTAGGACTTAACTTATTGAGAATTTCATTTTGTTGAAATGTTCAGCAAAGAAATATATATCAACCTAAAAACCTTGAAATTATAATTATTGATGAGACGGATTCCACTGCATATTTCAAACTAAACAATCATATTTTGAAAATGTTTCCTCTTACCTCATATTACACTGGAAGCTTTATCTGCAAACTGCATTAGAAGCATTTTTGTAACGAGTAACGTCATTGGCAATTGTTGTCCAATCAAAATTGTTCTTTGCAAATGCGTGGTTAAGTTCTTAGCTGATTCATGTGCAAATTCAGTTCAACTTAAGACCATGAGTATCATCAGAGGTCTGTAATTCCTGCCTGCTGTTTGCTGCAGACGTGCACTGATGTTATTCCTGCCTGCTGTTTGCTGCAGACATGCACTGATTTAAGAATAGAGTTTGGAGCTCATTTGCGTAATTTTCGAAGTTTTTTCATCAAATATTGAGTAAATAGAAATACAAAAGGCTTTTGTTTTCTTTTCAAGTAATGAAAGAGAATTACAATTAGAATTTAATATTATTTTTTTCCTAAAATATTTTCAATCTATTGAAGCCCTGAATTTTTCCAGGAATTTGATGTCACAATTCAGAGACTATTTTTATGCTTGGCATAATTTCCAACACATTGTAGTTTATGTAGGGGTTTTCCATTTAAATCTGCATGGAATCAGGTACAGATGGAATAATCAACACACACATTATTGTGTTAAGGTATGTATTTTCTGGAATATGGACAAAACCCCTCCCGGATAAAAACCCTCCCGTCATTTTCATAGGGGGCGGACGAAAACCCTCCCATGAATAAACATGGGCGGACAAAAACCCTCCCATGAAAACAACTGGGGAGGACAAAAACTCTCCTATGAAAATACAGGACCGGATAAAAACCCTCCCGTAAAAGAAACACTAAGTGTTGCATTCATTAATCCGATAAAATTACCCATTATGTGTATTGTGTATTGTGTTTTCAGGGGTGTGAAATTGAAAGAAAATGTGTATCCATTAACTGTAAACATACCGCTTTCTAATTTGCATATATATCCGATAATCCAATATAATAACAACATCAATTAAAACATAAAATGAGGCCATTTATAGACAAGTGAATTTAAATTTAGATTGAATGAAATACGATACAGTGCAACGTTTAATCGCGTCATATGCTCATTCATGCAAAAAACGTGCTTTTCGGGAAGTTTCTGAAAACTTTGCGAAAATGAAAGAAAAATTCTGTTAACAACTAACAATTCGTTAGCATGTAACTAATTTGTCTTAATTACTTATTTAATTTAGCTTTGACTGTAACGTTTTCAATTGCATTTTTGCAGACAATATATAAAGCATACTGTAGTGTCAAATATGTCAATGATTCGGTTATTTAGGCCCACAAATCAGCTAATCATAACAATTAACTAGTTAATGGCATACAATAATATGTATCAAAATAGCAAACTGTGACTCTGCAACTGCTGACAAAATCCCTCCAGTGAAAGCAATTAAACACCGACAAATGTAATTGCTTCACACATTGTTGCATTCATTTATCTGCAAAATTTGAATCTGCAACTACTTTTAGTTTTTAAGTAGTTTAATCACAGAATCAATTAAAAGCAATTAAACACCGACAAATGTATTTGCTTCACACAATGTTGCATTCATTAATCCGAAAAAATCGATCAATGCTGACAACATTTGTTCAAAATATCATACTGTGAATCTGCAAATATAAAAAGCCATTTGTTTGTGTAAAGGCACACAAGTGTCTACAATGTTGTTTTTTTTTGTTTATCAATTGATTATGCTTATTTGTCAATGTATGTAATAATATACTGTCTAGACTTCATAATACTTGTTATAAAACGAAATAAAGAATGTCTTGGGAAGCCTGTGTCCGCCTCTGTTATTTTTGCGATGATGACTAAAAAAGAAACACGACTTTGATGTTCTTAATGCACTGGCCGGCGCACAATTTGATATTTTATATATTTTATATAAACACCCTACTTGTTATTCATACTAAGTAATCATGAATATCGTAGTTCTTATCATTCTAAGCATCTTTCAAATAGTGAACTTTGAACCCCAAAATTAGTGTCATTAATTAAACACTGTACAAGTGCTGACTCTATACTTTTTATGTAAAAACATGAAGCAAAAATGTAAGATGCAATATTGTTCATATAGATTGGAAACAATAATTGCAAATATACTAGGATTCTCCCCCAATTATTACTTTTAAATGTGCAGTTCAAAAAATTTTTAGACGTAAAAATGTTGCTGCAAAGGTAAGCTAGATGTTTATTTTGCATGTCTGTTTTAAGAGGTCGTTTGTCAACATGTTATGCACACAAGGTTGTCTACAATCAGTAGACTAAATTGTCTTCCCCGTAGTTTTCTCTTTAACAGAAAAAAGCAATGATCAGATTGGACTAATTTGCTTTATTTGCAACAAATTATTATGTCATGATGACATGAAATTGTGTTAGTTTCCTTCTTTGTTCATCTTGGTTGATAATTAAGTTAATTATCACAGCCAGTCTGTTTCCAAAGAAACCTTCCCTAAACTGGGTAAACAGTCAAAATTTGGATTGATTCTACAATAGGAACGGTAAATTACTTGGAGAAATCTACTGTTATGCCTTAAGATAACAATATATTTTGATTGTAATGGTTGTTTATGATTTACAGATACATGTGTGGGGCATGTCTGATGCACTTGCAAGGGATGATTTAAATTTCCTTAAAATAATTTGCAGTTTAATTCTTAACAGAATACAGACTAAAGCAGATATTTAACTTCCCTTCACTTATAAATCAATGAATTGAAAGAATTGATATAAGCAACACACTGAGCAAACTGGGCCCATGTGGGTCAAGTATATTTTGTGAAGTCCACTCAGGCTAAGAAATGACGAGACTTAACGCCTTGAGTGGCTTTTCATTATGAAGATATAAAACAAAGCATAGAAGATTAGAATTCCAATAGAAGTTTCAGTGTAATGTGAACACATTTTCATTTGTCTAGCACATTTTCATTTGTCTAGCACATTTTCATTTGTCTAGCACATTTTCATTTGTCTAGCACATTTTCATTTTTTTAGCACATTTTCATTGTCTAGCACATTTTCATTTGTCTAGCACATTTTCATTTGTCTAGCACATTTTCATTTGTCTAGCACATTTTCATTTGTCTGCTCATTTTCATTTGTCTAGCACATTTTCATTTGTCTGCACATTTTCATTTGTCTAGCACATTTTCATTTGTCGAGCACATTTTCATTTGTCGCACATTTTCATTTGTCTAGCACATTTTCATTTGTCTAGCACATTTTCATTTTTCTAGCACATTTTCATTTGTCTAGCACATTTTCTTTCCCAGTAGTTTTACAATGCATAACTTATGAGTACTTTGTACATTTTAAATTGCGATATAAGAGTAATTTATTTGATGGTAAACGACACAGGCAATAAGTATAAAGCTGCATCAAAAACGCATAAAGAGGATATAGTAAATAAATCAAAATACAAACAGCATTGAAAATCACTCTGATGGCAAGAGAGAAAACCCATGCCTTTGTGTATGCATTCTATAAGAAAGGATTTAAAAAAAAATAAAGTCAGTTTTTTTGTTATAATAGTTTGAAATCTTTATCATGGAAGCTTTTTTTGAAACACTGTCTTTGTTTGACAGAAGATAATAGCTCAGTACTGACCTGAGGATGTGAAATATTTTACCAATTAACCCACATAAAGTAGCTTCATATTTAATCAAACAATTGTGATGTGCTGTGACCTGCAAATTGTTTATAACAATATTTTCACCTAATTAACTAATATTAGTAGTACATGTAGAAATAAATATATACATAGAATGCATGGAGTCAAAATGTTGAAGCATTTGACCTATGGGTTGTTAAAAAAAGATAAGTAGCCTTTAGTCATATGTGCTGAAAATTGTGAAATAATCATGTTAACCTAAAGTGTATATCTTTATAAATATATATACTTTTTATTGAGTTTTTAATAAGCCAGTTAGGATTGGTAAATAGAATGTGCAATAAGTTATTATCAAACATGCTGAATAGAATGTGCAATAAGTTATTATCAAACATGCTGAGCATACTTTCTCCATATTAATTGGCCAGCCCTCAGAACTCCTGCATTCTTTTTTAGGAAGAGACTGATTTAGACTTAAATGTGCGGTACAAAGTTAACGTTTAAATGACATAAGTACTTGAAAATAAAAAAAAGATTGATGTTAAACACCCATACCCTTTCCCAGTATTTCGGTCAAAGAAATATTGTCCTCTTTGTACTGGAAGGAAGAATGGATAGGAAATGGTTACGGATGTGGTCGAACCCTTTAATGGAAGTGTCTTAGACATGTCAATTAGTGTCCATAACTCAAGAAAATGTCTTTTGTTAAAAATGTAGGCCTTCTTATGATTCAAAAAGACATTAATAAAATGGTTCCCAAATTCTTCAAATTATTAATTGTGTGGAAAAATGAGCATAATGATATCTCAATCATATTACAAATTTGTTGTATAAAGTTGATAGAATCATAAACAATATCATTTCCATTAACAAAATTGTAGAATTAAAATTCATATGACTTCATTATAGTAGACTTACCTTAACAGTGTTGCCCAATGTATGTTTAGTTGTAGTTATTGTATAATAGAACAAAGTATACAATTTTTAGCTCTACTAACCGAAGGCCTGAAGAGCTTATGTCATGGCGTGGTTTCTGTCGTCCGTCCGTGCGTGTGTGTGTGCGTGCTTGCGTTAGATTTTTTTTTTGTTTACGCGATAAAGTCCACAGTTTTCATCCGATTCTTTTCAAACTTGTTCAGTTTCTTTATATTAATGAGGACTCAAACCCTATTGAAAATGGGTTACATCCGAGTAAAAGTCCAGAATTATCTCCCCTTGAATTTGAGAAAATTATGAAATAAGGCTTGTTTACGCAATAAAGTCCACAATTTTCATCCGATTCTTTTCAAACTTGTTCAGTGTCTTAATATTAATGAGGACTCGAACCCTATTGAAAATGGGTTACATCAGAGAAAAAAGTCCAGAGTTATCTACCCTTGAATTTGAGAAAATTGTGAAATAAGGCTTGTTTACGCAATAAAGTCCACAGTTTTCATCTAATCATTTCCCAACTTGCACAGTGTCTTTATCTGAATTATTAGTCAAACCCTATTGAAAATGAGCAATATCTGAGTTTTAAGTCCAGAATTATCTCCCCTTGAATTTGAGAAAAAAATTAAAATCTTTAACATTTTGCCATAACTTTTGCAATATTGAAGATAGCAACTTCATATTTGGCATGCATGTGTATCTCATGGAGCTGCACATTTTGAGTGGTGAAAGGTCAAGGTCATCCTTCAAGGTTAAAGGTCAACAAAAAATCAAAGTGGTGCAGAAGGGGACATAGTGTTTCCGACAAACACATTTCTTGTTTGTTTACATATAAAGTTCTATCCTTTTGAAACGGATGTTTTATATCATCAAGGGCAAGAACCCCATTGAGAGTGAAGAAAATTTGTCCAACTTATTGTTGAAAAGGAGCCATTTGAAGTTAAAATTTTATGTTTCTTCTTGTTTATGCGATAAATTTCCCATTTTTAAGGTCTGTTTATTTAAAACTTACTCAGATTGTTCATACTATCAAGGGCTTGAGACCTATTGATTCCAGCCAGTAGAGCGATTCAGGCCCTCATGGGCCTCTTGTTTTTTTATTCTGACCACAACTGTTTTTGTAACAAATTTTCATGTTTGTTTGTTTTTTAATAAAATGTGTTATGAACAAATGAAGTGTGTAAAATGGCTTGTAATAGCAGTATATCTTGCAAATATTTGGTATTAAGATGTCATTAGTATGTCATATTATCCTGTATCTGAGACTGAGACAAGCACTCTTGGTAATCACTTTAAGTGATCCCCACTGTTTATGGCATTTCTTGTGATGTTGTTTTTCCCAAAACCAGTAGGATGGGAATGCTGCTATGCTACTACGGAATAACTCTGCCTTGTTTGTCTATATGTCAGCATTGTAACTTAAGGTTCATGTAGAGGCTTCATTTTGAAAAATGTGGGAACCCTAGCATTGAACTCAAATTTGACTAAAGGAAGAGTGCCACATTGAAAATGTATACATATATGCTTTTAAGGATGTTTTTCCTTCAAACTGCTACCAATTTTGTACATCAACGTATCATACCATCCACAAAATCAATCAAAATACAAAGCGATTTTAACACAAAAATATACATTATTTTCAAAAATCTGAATCATCTTTATTTAACATAATTCGGCGGAAAACTATATCACTAGTGAATAATATCTACATTGATAAGGGCAAGTTACGCTTGAATAGTAAAAAAAGTTTACATATCCAGAAATATCAAAACTCAAACACCTGTCATTTCATCACCATGGGGGCAGCCATTTTTAAATTAATAAAATAGAAAGAAACATGCTAAAAACTCACTCATCGCCTAATTGACAGTCCAAACGGTTGACGATGACAAATGCATTGGATTGTAATCTTTCCATTGATGTTAGCAATTTGCACGATCAAACCTCATAAACACTCAAAAAAAATAACTATGTAAGAAGCATTTCACCAATGTTTACAATTGTTGTCGAATCAAATGTACTTATATTATTGCGCATAAAATAGTACGCTTACAGACTGACAGAAAGGTCGATACGTAACTCAGTTCAATTCATCACGGTATACTATTCTATTGATAATATATAATAATACATCGCTTTAACAACCTTAAAGTAGAAATAATTCTTTTAAACGGAGTTTTTAATAACGAAAGTGAGAACAATGGAAGTTGGATGGATATTCTGTGAGATGCACTTCGGCTCAAGAAAAACAATACAAATAAACTAAAAACGACGTGTGGGGGACAATTTTCAGCTGGAAAATATTTGAAATAGGGTAAGTGATGATATCTCTACGTGGTCACTTCTGTTATTTAGTGCGATCTCTTGCTGATTAATGTTAATAGTTGTTTTACTAGTTGCGACCTAACTGTCAAAATAAGTATGTGTTTTCTCAGGTATGTGTATACACATGCCCGGTTTTCTCACCACTGCACGTGGTTTCGACCGATTTGTTTTGCACGTTTTTCTACGGAGCACAGTGAGGGCCACGCTTTCAAAATGGGTAGAAGGAATCGAAATATAAAATCAATCGGTTTGCCAATTTCTTTATATTCCTTTACAATTTTATATGTCGTCTGCAATCTATTTCAATTTGAGATGGTTTAAAATTTGCAATTTGGTTGAGAGGTAAATAACAAAATTGTTAAGCCTTTGAAATAGAATTGTGACTCTTATTATCCACCATACCTGGATTTTTAAAAAGTAGTTAAGTTTTAGTTATTTTTAGAACTTTGTTTAGGAAATTTTTCCAAAAAAGGCAGTTGAATAAAAACTCATTAGTTGTTTTATGACAATAATTTTCTGTGAAATGTTGCTAACTTGACCTTGTATATGTATATAGCTTTGTATTTATTCAACTTACGGTAGTGCATATCCTTCCTAACTTTAGATTGAGATTTTGTAAATTAGTGTAAAAATGTATTGGTTTTAAACCAAAATATGAATGAAGCACACAAATATTGAATGTAAAAAAATGTGTTTATGTTATTCTATCCGTCTTTAGCTTTAAAATGATATATAGTTTGACCATATTGTACCACATTGAATGAAGAAAAACCAAGAGGGCTTGGTAAAGGCCATGGTTTCAACAAGACCAAGGCTGGCTCTCGCCGGGCTTATTACAACAAGCAGAACACCCTCCATCTGCGCAGGAAGTGTTAAAAATGTTTATAAAATTGATGAAGCGAAGTTTTAATGAATTTTATCCCTCCCATGAACCTTAACTGGAGTGTAACTTAGCTTTGAGTTTGAGACTTCCAAAACAAGTTTGCTAAAAATTATCATTACCTTCTTGAGACACTAAATTGCGGGTTAGAACTGCAAACATGACCGCAATGTAGAAATATCTTTGAACAAAACGACATACCAACTAATTTAATTATATTAATTTCCAATCTTTCTGTATTGGTGGTAATTTTTATATGCCCCCCCCCCCCCCCCCCCCCCCCCCCCCGTCGAAGAAGAGGGGGTATATTGTTTTGCACATGTCGGTCTGTCCGTCCACCAGATGGTTTCTGGATGATAACTCAAGAACGCTTAGCCTAGGATCATGAAACTTCATAGGTACATTGATCATGACTGTCAGATGACCCTTATTGACTTTCAGGTCACTAGGTCAAAGGTCAAGGTCACAGTGACTCGAAATAGTAAAATGGTTTCCGGATGATAACTCAAGAATGCTTAGGCCTAGGATCATGAAACTTCATAGGAACATTGATCATGACTGGCAGATGATCCCTAATGATTTTCAGATCACTAGGTCAAAGGTCAAGGTCACAGTAACTCGAAACAGTTAAATGGTTTCCGGATGATTACTCTAGAATCCTTACGCCTAGGATCATGAAACTTCATAGGAACATTGATCATGACTAGCAGATGACTCCTATTGATTTTCAGGTCACTAGGTCAAAGGTCAAAGTCACAGTGACTCAAAACAGTAAAATGGTTTCCGGATGATAACTCAAGAATGCTTACGCCTAGGATCATGAAACTTCATAGGCACATTGATCATGACTGGCAGATGATCCCTAATGATTTTCAGGTCACTAGGTCAAAGGTCAAGGTCACAGTGAATCAAAATAGTAAAATGGTTTCTGGATGATAACTCAAAATGCTTACATCTAGGATCATGAAACTTCAGGTACATTGATAATGACTGGCAGATGACCCCTATTAATTTTCAGGTCACTAGGTCAAAGGTCAAGGTCACAGTGACAAAAAACATATTCACACAATGGCTGCCACTACAACTGACAGCCCATATTGGGGGCATGCATGTTTTACAAACAGCCCTTGTTTTATCTTATATGTTATCAAAGCGCCTATGGGGTTCAAAGTCTATTGGCAAAATACAGAGAAGTTTCTACTGAAGAAATATTAAAGGAACGGTTGACTGAATTAAAATCTAAAAGGCTATCAAAGGCCCCTTTGAGATTTGTAATTGTTGAAATTAACTTTATGATGACATCATTATTGTTTACAAGACTGAACAACTTTTTCATATGAAAGCTAAGGTCAAAGTTATATGTTGTTTTTCTTGTATTGTTTGTTACTTCTCATTATACTGTTGCGCTCGCTTAATTTTCATTTATTAAGCAGAAAGGAACAATTTGTTGTGGATATGTTGTTGTTGTATATTTACCGACCAAGCAACGTATGCAATATATTACATGCACATTGTATTTGAGGCACAAGTTCTGAAGTTGTTCATCCTTATTCAATTATTTAAAGACTTTTAAATAAAATGCAACATTATTGGCAGATTAATATCAAAATACTACAAAATTTAACCCCCCTCTCTTGCCAACCCAAATCACACGATAAATATTTGCCATCACAAAGTTTAACAATATTACAGTCCTAAAAAAATTGTCAGTCTTCTGCAAGAAACAAGACAATTGTTTATTCATTGAATCTAATAAAAGTAACGTAACAAATTAATAAATACATTGAAAAAGTATGTTGTCACAACATCAAATATAATGAGAGTCACCTTGTTAAAAACATAACTATATGTATATACCGGGGTTATATAAGTCTATATGTATATACCGGGGTTATATAAGTATGTATATACCGGGGTTATATAAGTATGTATATACCGGGGTTATATAAGTATGCGAAATGTTAGCTTAAAATATCAGGAATATGTTTTTTGAAATGATGGCATCCATGAAACATAAGTTGTGGAACTGCAATCAATTAATCAGAGACTCAGCCATGTTTTTAAGGGAATTGTTAAAAAAAAAATGTTTTTTTTTTTAAATGTAATTAAATATGATTGCTAACAAATCTTTATTTGTTTAGTAGTCTTTACTGATGTTTATAGGAAGAAAAAAAATGAACAATTAAAACCATGATGTCACTGGGATTCTAACCTGTGTCCCCTGGGACAGGAAGCGAATGCGCTACCACTGCACCAAGCAAGCTTTCATGAAAGATAGCGAAATAGAACACCTATAGTAAATGTTATCTATATCGTCTGCCAACATCCAGGCATTATTGAACCTCAAAAATACACACCTAACTGCGAGGCTTAATTGTTTCTAATTTTCTATAGTGATTCGGCATACTCCGGCTGCCAACAAATTAAAATGAACCAATAATTTAACTGCTTTTTATTTTAAAAATGACTTCTTGGTTATTGTAACAATTATAGCTGTGTGTGTTGTCAATAGTATTTGATAATCTGAAAAGAAAAAAAAACATGATAAAAAGCTCTGTCTTGAAATGAATATTTATATTTCCTTTAACGAGAAAAATCTATTCAAAGGCAGTGATAAATAACAAAGAAAAGAAACACATGCAATTAAGCAACATTATGATATTATTTTGCACTATATAAGATGGGGCAAAATGGAAAACATTGCTTTAATGTTTTCCCAGTGTTCAGAAATATCAGGAAACAATTTGTCTATCAGTCCAGAATATAAGATGAGGAAATGTAATGACCTGTGACACAACAGTTCGCTTAAGATTGTCATGTAATCTGAACAAAAAGGATTTATATTGACTATTATCAAGGAAATATTTGTTTTTATCTCAGATTTCTATCATTTGACATTTCTAGCACCTACTACTAAATGCCTTTTAGTTTAACTGTCTGGGTCTTCACAGTTCTCCCAGAGCTCATTTGGTTTTGCAACAAAGTTAAACCAATCAGCAGTGCAAACTCGTGGAATTTAAAATAATATATTACCTCAAAGTGCACCATATAAATCCTTAAATGTAACATTTCATGATATAAGTGGAATGCTATATCTAAGAAAAACAAAGTTTGCATTTGGGGTGTGTGAAAGGGTGTTGAGCCTTATAGGCATTGGCTTTGGAAGGGCATCAGGCATGGTGTATTTTGTGCATTCATTTGAATAACAATGTTCCATATTAATATTCGTGTTATTTTTACAAATATTTGGTTAG
This sequence comes from Dreissena polymorpha, assembly GCF_020536995.1. Taxonomy (NCBI): domain Eukaryota; kingdom Metazoa; phylum Mollusca; class Bivalvia; order Myida; family Dreissenidae; genus Dreissena; species Dreissena polymorpha. Next base: position 94,050,754 of record NC_068357.1, read on the forward strand.
TGTTTTACATTAACACTAGTATTTTGTCGTTTTGTTGTCATTTAAGTTTAATGTGTTATCCACACCATATCAAGAGACATTAAAAACCAATAAGTTTCAATAAGCCATTAACCGTGTTTTTAATGTATAGGCCTTAAAAGGCTATTGTGATGCTCAAAATTCATGATATTGAATATCAATGGATGTGATAAAACATTCTGAATTCCATTTCATGTTTGCTTTTGTTTCCACTAATTTTAGGTACATGGTGGCCAAAAGTTGTGACTGTCAGGATTGCAGAGGCGGTGATAACTCAGTGCAATAACCCCTCCAGAACCAGATATAACTACACAAGAACAATAAATAAATTTATTTACAACATTAAAATAAACTATTTACAATATGATATGACTATCAAGAAATAAACCAACAAGGTATCAAAGTTAATGGCCAGTTAATGTAGTTCAACTGTAGATGTTAGATGTAGTGGTGGAGCACTATTGAGTGTCACGACCTGAACCTTTGTCCAGCCATCAATGATCAAAACCGGAACTGAGTACCTGTGTTAGTGTTCTGCAACTTAGCAAACTTCGAGCTGTATCAAGCCCGAAAGTAGAGTGCAGATAAACCGAGCTGTATCAAGCCCGGAAATAGACTGTAGATACCCGAGCTGTATCAAGCCCGGAAGTAGACTGTAGATACCCGAGCTGTATCGAGCCCGGAAGTAGTCTGTAGATACCCGAGCAGACGATGCCGGGAAGAAGACTGCTATACCCAAGCTGTATCAAGCCCGGAAGTAGTGTTCTGTCAAACACCAAGCAGACGATGCCCGGAAGGAGAACGTTGTCAAACGCCTAGCAGATGTTGCCCGAAAGTAGAACGTACTGGTGACGTTGACGTGACCGGCCGTATACCAGTGCGAACAGCTTCCCGTCTTTCCGCCTTATAACGAGGTGTTGTAGGTAATGTCAACGAGTATGACGCCCTGTAGACTTGCGGATGCTCATGAAGCACTGGCGTAACGCTATCGGTCTGACGACCTGACGTCTACCATGCCAAACGACTACCCACGTTGAAGCGGCCAAATGCTGTATGTTATGGACACTTACGTCCCAGCTAGTGCTCTAGTCTCAAAGCTGTAACTGTCCGTGTATGTCAAATAGTCTGTTGATTTATACGTGTAACTGCCCAGCAGCGTTTACCGAAAAATCGAGGAACATGCTCTCCATGAACTCAAACTGAACATCTTCTCTTCACTGACCAATAAAATTAGACATAAATCGATGAGGCCCGATAATTAACATAAAATAACATAAAAATGGGTTAAATGGTAACAATACGCTCCCCCATAAATTAAAGTGGTTACACTTTTTCCACTCTATAGACTATGTTAATTTACCACAGCATAACTCCCTGTCTGTCGTCTGTGTCTTTACTACTTTACTAACCTAAACTCTACTTACCTAAACTCTAGACAGATAATCAGCACCTACATTTTCCCTACCTGGTATTGCCATCAGGAGCATCCGGTATGGTTAAAGTGTCAGAGCCCATCGCATGAGTCTAGAATTGGCCAATCTTGCCTTGTTAAGATAAGTCAATGGTTGATGTTCTGTTTCTAAAAAAAACTCTGTCCCAAACAAATAACTATGAAATTTGCCACAGCCCATACCAATGCTAAACACTCCTTCTCTTTCACAGCGTAATTTCTTTCCCTATCTAGCAGCTTTCTACTTGCATAAGCTAAAGGTAGCTTCTTACCATCAGTTTCCTGAAGAAGTACTGCTCCCAAACCAATATCCGATGCGTTGGTACGTAGCATAAACGGTTTCTCTAGATCTGGTAATTGCAGAATGGGTGGACCTGCCAACATCTGCTTCAGCGTTGTGAAAGCTTTGTCATAAGCTTCATTCCACTGCACCTTGTTTGGTTGCCCTTTCTTAGTAAGATCCGTGAGAGGAACTGAAGTTACTGCAAAGTTCGGAATAAATTTCCTGTAAAATCCTACCAATCCCAGAAAAGAGCGTATTTACTTCTTTGTCCTTGGTCTTTCGGCCTTCTGTATTGCTTCTACTTTAGATGGAACCGGCCTCAGCGACCATACCATGTGTCCAAGGCATTCGATGTTGGTAAATCTAAGGCTACATTTGCTTGGTTGTGCTGTCAAGTTGGCAGAACGAAGTCGATTTAAGACTTTTCGTAGATTGCGCAGATGATCACTGAAAGTAACTGAGAACACCATAATGTCATCTATAAAACTGTCGGCACAGTTTAAACCTTTCAGTACCTTTCTCATTAATCTGCAGAAGGTCGCAGGAGCACAAACCAACCCGAAAGGCATCTTTTTGAAATGAAACAGTCCCTGTGCCGTCTCGAATGACGTCATATCCTTTGCCGCTTCTGACAATAGCACTTGCCAGTAACCTTTGGACAAATCTATCTTTGAAAAGTACTTGTACTTAGACAATTTCGAGAACATCTGTTCTATATTAGGCATAGGCTCTGAATCGAACACTGTGAGCTTATTCAGTCTTCTGAAATCGATACAGAATCTGATAGTGCCGTCTTTCTTGGCAATTAGCACAATAGGGTTAGAAAACGGTGCATTTGACGGTTCTATGACATCAAGTTTTAACATCTCATTTACCTCTTCGTCAACCAACTTCTGAGTATGGAAAGGCACTGGATATCTCTTAACCTTCACTGGCTCTGTGGTTGTCAATTTGATGTTGTGCTCGATAAGATTTGCGGTACCAGGCAAATCTGTGAGTATATCATTATAATTCTCTAACAAATTTCTAACCTGTTGCTTCTGATGACAAGACAAATCATCACAAATCTTTACATCATTCAACGTTTCCTTACCTCGTCCTAATGGGCACTCCATTTGAACATCCATAACACCATCTCCAGACTCCATCGAATCATCTTTATCCATGACTGCAACCGACACGATCGACAAGATACCTTTATCTTCTACACAACTAACCTGAGACGTCTCTCGCTCGCAATATCTCTTCAACATATTTGCATGTAGTGTCTTCACTTTATTCCCCATCTTCACTTTATAATTAAGTCCATTTCCCATGTGATCATCAATGGTGAATGGTCCCTTCCACTGCAAAAGAAGTTTGTTTTTGTTAACAGGTAGCAATATCAATACCTTGTCACCACTCTTAAACACCCCGCGCTTGGTTCTCTTGTTGAAGTTTCGCCGCTGTTTAATCTTTGCCATGCTAAGTTGATCCTGTGCCAAACGGCATGTCTCTTCTAGTCTTTCCTGCAATTCAATGACATACTGGTATGTAGTTTTACTTCAGTGTCGGCAACCTCTCCAGTCCACAACTCTTTTAAAATAATTGTTGGACCTCTAACCTTGCGTCCATTCAGCAATTCAAACGGCGAGTAGCCCAAACTCTACTGTGGCACCTCTCGGAAAGCAAACAATACTGCATTCAAATACTTATCCCTGTTTCTTGGACGTTAGGTACACATCTTCTTAAGCGTCTGCTTAAGAGTACCGTTGAACTTCTCGACAAGTCCATTACACATAGGATGGTAAGGTGTAGTAGTAAGATGACGAACTGATAATAGTCTACTAAGAAGTCGAGAGTAAACATCAAGAGCTATCCCTTTCAACAATGTTCTAAGATGCAAACACCACATCGCCTTATCAAGCTTATGAGATTCGGCATATCGTTCAAAACAGAACAAATAACTGTCCATATTGTCATTCTTTTCATCAAAATTAGGTAATTTTTTAACCTTTACCTTTAAAGACGATAGAACTTGGGTCTTACTGTCCTCAGCCGTTGAGTAGTGCCGAAGTTCCATTTCCCTTGTATGTTCAAATTCACGCATCTTTGCCTCAAACTCATGGCGCTCCCTTTCAGCCTGCAGCTCAGCCTCACGATATTTTTCCTCAGCCTGCAGATTAGCCTCACAGCGCTCCCGCTCAGCCTCACGACGGTTTTCCCCAGCCTGCAGCTCTGCCTCACAGCGCTCCCGCTCAGCCTCACGCTGTTTTTCCTCAGCCTGCAGCTCAGCCTTGCGGCGCTCCCGCTCAACCTTCAGCTCAGCCTCACGGCTCTCCCGCTCAGCCTCACGATGGTTTTTTCCTCAGCCTGGAGCTCCGCCTCACGGCGCTCCCGCTCAGCCTGTCTGTTCTCCCTTTCTTTAGCCTGCTCTTCCTTGACAAACTACCGTAATTCCTCGTCTTTGTATCCCAACTCCTTTCCGATTTCTGTCAACTCCCTTAATGTAGACATAATTGCAACACACAATTACACAATAACAAAATAAATAAATAATACACTCTAGAATTGTACAAAGCACCACGTAGGTACTTGTAAACCCCAACTAGTACACGTACACACAATAAATTAAATCACTTTACATACATGTAACACAATGGAACAATTATGATTAACATCTAACATTATACACACCCGATGAAATTTACTGAAGTTCAAGTTGTTTTACGACACCTACTTCTCTAACACGTAAGAGTAAAGGTAACTTACCTCAACTAGTTGCCTTCAGTCTTCGTCAAGTTAAAACCAAGGTATAATAACAATTAAAAATTCTTACCTTCCAAGAAGACAGTTCAGTGGTGTGATACAACACATTAGCTATGAAAAAAAACAACAACAACAAAAACGCACAAGGCGGTATGTAAATGAGCCTCGTTAATTTTTATAATATTGAGAAAAAAAATAATATATTTAGCTTTGTTGATATAAAAAAAATATACCAAATAACTCTTTGTAAATTTTAACAAAAGTTGTTAAGTCAGACACAGGCTTCCCTAAGACAGACAGCTCTTGCCTTCAGATTCGTGCTTTACTACAGAAATGCACTAAGTGTACTGCTGTGGTTCATCAAAAGGCAAAGAGTGAATGATGTCAACGGCAGAAGGTCAAAGGTCTGTCAGTCTATCCCGTAGCTACGTCAGCACCAACTGGGTCGCTGTGTCTAAAATATATAAAGAGAAAAAACAAGCTCGAAAGTAGAGTGCAGATAACCCAAGCTGTATCAAGTCTGGAAGTAGACTGTAGATACCCGAGCTGTATCGAGCTCGGAAGTAGTCTGTAGATACCCAAGCAGACGATGCCCGGAAGAAGACTGCGATACACAAGCTGTATCAAGCCCGGAAGTAGTGTTCTGTCAAACACCGAGCAGACGATGCCCGGAAGTAGAACATTGTCAAACGCCTAGCAGACGTTGCCCGAAAGTAGAACGTACTGGTGACGTTTACGTGACCAGCCATATACTGGTGCGAATAGCTTCCCGTCTTTCCGCCTTATACTTAGGTGTCGTAGGTAATGTCAACGAGTATGACGCCCTGTAGACTTGCGGATGCTCATGTAGCACTGGCGTAACGCTATCGGTGCACTGACGACCTGACGTCTACCATGCCAAACGATTACCCACGTTGAAACGGCAAAATGCCATATGTTATGGACACTTACGTCCCAGCTAGTGCTCTAGTCTCAAAGCTGTAACTGTCCGTGTTTGTCAAATAGTCTGTCTATTTATACGTGTAACTGCCCAGCAGCGTTTACCGAAAAATCGAGGAGCATGCTCTCCATGAACTCAAACTGAACATCTTCTCTTCACTGACCAATAAAATTAGACATAAATCAATCATGTACACATCACACGATATCGTACGCCTAAAAGCGTAATTTACTGAGGCCCGTAAGTCTTACTTTACAGAAAAACATAACAATTTACAAAAATATGAAAATCGAAGTTTCTTAAAACTTAACGTATTTAAACGTGTTTTTGTTTAAAACGTATCTTCTACCACACTGAATAATGTGGTTAACAAAACTTGCTTAAAACCCCTATAATAACCATCAAACTGAAAAATCTGAAAACTTACATAACTAGACAAATGTAATGTTCTATACAAATAAGGCCCGATAATTAACATAAAATAACATAGAAATGGGTTAAATCGTAACAAAAGTTAATTCCCATGTATGGAGAATAAATTGTTTCCTGTTTAGGACATGCAGACTTAATGTCCATTTTACAGTATTTTCTTTGTCAACACAAAAAAAGGCCTATTTTCCTTGTTATTATAATTGATTGATTTGCCCTCTTAAACCAATGGTAATTAATCAGGTTCAAATTTACTAGCATTTCCTTTGAAAATCATTATTTCTGATCCATAATAAACAGTTTTCTCAAGCTGGTGGTGGAAAAACCTGAAGTAAAGTGTTAATGTTGAAAAATATTGACAACCTGTTGCAATATTTTATTTTAGAATTTATAAAATGTCTTGACCCATTTTACAAGTTCATGTAGTTTGTAATTGAATGATACACTATATATCTATTAAGATGTTTTGCAACAAAATATTGTTTATGACTTGATGTTGGCATTTATTTAGTGTTAAGTGGAACTCATGATACTTGTATTTTAGTGCTGCGATTTGTCTCTTGTGTTACTAATAAGATTTTTATTTGAGTGTTATAATTGATATTTGTCATTTTATATAGTGTTCAAATAGGTATACTCTGTTGAATATTACAACTGATATTCATCTCTGAATATTGAATTGATGCTACTCTAAAACTTCTAAATCTGAAGGTCACCTAGGAATGACAGATAAACTGGAGTATTGATGGTCTTGAGATGTTGGGGTTTCCAAACTTGGAAGTCAGAACTAGTAACTTTAATGTCAAACCATCTGAGTGTGTTTTTTATTGACTGCAGTATAAGTCAAAAAAAAAAAGAAATACAAATGTATTTTCATAAATTATAATGATACAACATTAATAATATAAAACAATAATAACAGTTCAACTGTCAGTATACTAATTTTGTCATCGAGGCTCTTACAATTCTTATTGTTTGACATTTGTGGAGAAATCATCCTCTTAAATACTTGGCAGCTATTGCCTGATGTCAGCGTGATTGATTCATGTGTGAGGTATTGATAATAATTAAGCCACACAATTATGAGGTATTGATAATAATTAAGCCACACAATTATGAGGTATTGATAATAATTAAGCCACACAATTATGAGGTATTGATAAATAAGCCACACAATTATGAGGTATTGATAATTATTAAGCCACACAATTATGAGGTATTGATAATAATTAAGCCCCACAATTATGAGGTATTGATAATTAAGCCACACAATTATGAGGTATTGATAATTCAGCCACACAATTATGAGGTATTGATAATAATTCAGCAACACAATTATGAGGTATTGATAATTAAGCCACACAATTATGAAGTATTGATAATTTAGCCACACAATTATGAGGTATTGATAATTAAGCCACACAATTATGAGGTATTGATAATTAAGCCACACAATTATGAGGTATTGATAATTAAGCCACACAATAATGAGGTATTGATAATTAAGCCACACAATTATGAGGTATTGATAATTAAGCTACACAATTATGAGGCATTGATAATTAATTCACACAATTATGAGGTATTGATAATTAAGCCACACAATTATGAGGTATTGATAATTAAGCCACACAATTATGAGGTATTGATAATTAAGCCACACAATAATGAGGTATTGATAATTAAGCCACACAATTATGAGGTATTGATAATTAAGCTACACAATTATGAGGTATTGATAATGAAGCCACACAATTATTAGGTATTGATAATTAAGCCACACAATTATGAGGTATTGATAATTAAGCCACACACTTATGAGGTATTGATAATTAAGCCACACAATTATGAGGCATTGATAATTAATTCACACAATTATGAGGTATTGATAATTAAGCCACACAATTACGAGGTATTGATAATTAAGCCACACAATTATGAGGTATTGATGATTAAGCCACACAATTATGAGGTATTGATAATTAAGCCAACAATTATGAGGTATTGATAATAAAGCCACACAATTATGAGGTATTGATAATTTAGCCACACAATTATGAGGTATTGATAATTAAGCCACACAATTATGAGTAATTGATAATTAAGCCACACAATTATGAGGTATTAATAATTAGGCCAACACTTTGAGATTTATTTGTCAGTTATCAACAATTAAGACAATACATTGAGATTTATTTTTCAATTATCCCAGGCTTTCAAGTTATTTATTCTCTTGTTTAAGACATCATATTCTAGTCGTTTGCAGTTGTTGCAATTGATATATGTCTTCGAGTGGTTAAGTGCCATTAAGTGGTGCCAGTGATAATTCTCTTTCAGTGGTTCCATTTATATTTGTATTGGAGTGGTGTCATTGATATTTGTCTTGAAGTAAGGCCATTGATAATTTTTTTTGAGTGATGCAATTGATATTTGATTTTAAGTGGTGCCATTGATAATTGTCTTTGAGTAATGCAATTGATATTGCATTTTTATTGATTATGCTAAATGTTATGACAGTATAAATCGATCACTATTATGGCAAAAATTAATCACAGAACGAATAAGCTCTAAAATGGTTTCCGCATTCAAAGCTATGTATTCATCAGTGAAATCAGCTGTCAGGTTAAACAATCAAACATCAGAATTAATACATCAATTCACATGCTGCTGTGAAACAAGGTGACCCATGCTCAAGCATCCTGTTCATGATGTTCGTTAATGACATTATTGAAAATATTGACTCTAATATTGAAGGAATCATAACGATCAACAATATTAAATTCTTTTTAATATTTTATGCCGATGATCAAGTCCTATTTTCAACTTCTCCAACATCAGCCCAACTAATGTTCTCAATGCTGTTTGTTATACAATTGAAGACTATTGAGACAAAAACAAATTCACATTGGAAAGCTTTTTATTCATCATTAATTTTGTTAGACAAGTAGTTATGATGGACCTCATTTCTGCAGGTTATTGTCTGGTCTGAAGTAAAAATGAAACTTGAGCTGTTAAAGAGTTAAACTTGGGAATTCTTTGAGTTGATTTAATTGCATCACCAAGCCCTTCACACAGCTTCTTCTTTTAATTGGCCGTTTCTGCTTCTTTATTCATTGTGCATGTACTGGATTATTCTCTCAGATCAATGAACTTCTTTGGTGTGAATTGTGTTGTTGTTAAATAGGTTTCTTCGCCGATGATAGGAAAAGTTGCGGAGTATAAAATGCTTTGCAACAAAGATTGCAACATAGTACATTAGGATAAATATTGAAGATTTTAAAATATCAATAAAAATATGTATACATGATTGTAAGATTGGGGTTTAATGGACAGGTAGATGGTCAGGTGTTTATAGCATCCAAAAGCTAGTTTTGGGTCAATAATTTAGTTTGCATTTACCATGACGAACTAGCTTTCAAACATTCAAAATTATAATATTTCTTATACAAAGATACTTGTTAAACTCATGTTATTATTTATGCAACCTTTATGAACAAATATTACTGGGATGAATTTCTGGAATTGCAATTTCAACCAAAGATTAATGTATGTTTTAAAAGTGTTTTTAATTAAGTTATGGCCGAAAATAGATTGTGCCTATATGGAAACACAAAAATGGTTCACAACTTAACACTTTGGATGTAACCACGCTAAAATACTTTCATTTTATTTTGACACATTCAAAACAGTCAATCTGACTTTCCCATGTGCTTTTAGAATTTCAATCAGGAACTTTTTAAATGCTATATCAAAAGGATCACTCTAGATGGTACAATCTGACAGCACCAAAATGTCTCAGCAGCCTAAGAAGACGCCAGTTGTTTGTTTTTTATTCAACAGTTCTAAATTGTCCTCAAAATTTCCAATCAATCTTTTAAGGACAAGTCCTAGGGGGTCCGTATTCAATCTGTTTTACAAGATGCACTTGCTCCATTTCCTTGGATGTAAATGATCAGGGAGCCTATATGGGGAGGAAGAGAACAAAATAACAAAAAGAATATAATTTCCTGCATTTCATACCTGAATAATTCCAACTTATAGAGTAGAAATTTATTACATTAAGTAAAAGAACGTAACAATTAATGATACCAGCTTATACTATAGCATTCATATTTATCATTTTTAGTTCATAAATATTTTTATGCCCCCTTTTGAAGAAAAGGGGCATATAGTGATTGGACTGTCTGTCTGTCTGTCTGTCTGTCTGTCCGTCTTTCCGTCACACTTTGCCTTAAGGTTTCGAAAATGCTCATAACTTCTATGTCCCTTGAGATATAACCTTCATATTTGGTATGCATGTCTATATGGACAAGGCCTTTCCATATGCACACAAATTTTTACCCCTGTGACCTTCACCTTGAACTTAGGGTCTGCGTTTAGGTTTCGAAATCTGCGGTTATGTTTCAAAAAATGCTCATAACTTCTATGTCCCTTGAGATATAACCTTCATATTTGGTATGCATGTGTATATGGACAAGGCCTTTCCATACACACAGAAATTTTGACCCCTGTGACCTTGACCCTGAAGTAAGGGTCCGGGTTTAGGTTTCGAAATCTGCGTTTAGGTTTCAAAAAATCTCATAACTTCTATCAAGCGTTTATAGGGGGCATAAGTCATCCTATGGTGACAGCTCTTGTTCATATCTGTCAAAGAACTCATTCTTTGACTGGATCTATCTCTCTTGGCATCAACACATTATTTTTGTCTCCCTTTGCCTGAACCATTTTGTCATAGCAGAGATAGAAGTTTTTGGTTTTGATAAATGTATAAATTAGACATCGGCAAGACCTGAAATGATTGTGTCCAATCATATCTCCACCTTTCCACTAAAAAAATGAAAAGGAAGTATGTCAGATATTTGTTGTATTACTTATGAAGTGAAATAATGTCCTTTGTCCATTCCGTCATATTTTATTTTCACTTCGAATATAGCTACATGCTTGGTATGGTGAAATGGCGTATATATAAATTACATTGGTAAACTTACCATCCCTGTTATAACGAGAGCCGTGATGGCGTTGAAATTCTATTTGCAAAATACGGGGAAGTTTCTTCTGAAGTTAATGTTAAAGGATTTGTTGTCTGAATAAAAATGTAAAAGCCTAGCAAAAAGTGTGTTTTTTTATATAAAGAACAAGACTTATGCCAAGCAATAAAAGTCCCCTACCTCGCGTGAAGCAGTAATATAATTGTCTCCCTTTGTTTTCAAGGGACGTAATGCTTTAAAGTTTGCCTTGTAGATGGTAATTTTCTTAAAATAACTCGTTTTTGCCAATAACATAATTATTTTACGAACAAAATTTGTTTTAGTTTATAAGAATGTTTTTTTCACATTGAACGGTCTTAGAAAAATTCACTAAAATTGGTGTAAGCAATTTTCTTGCAAGAAAATGTTCGAAAAAAGTTACTAAATGAAAAATTGTAAGAATTATGAAATACTATATTTCGTATGCCCCAAATTAAGGAAGGCTTGGAATAGGACAACCATTTCCCCTGTGATTTTGAAATGTGGTATTACAAAAGCCTATTTGCATTGCAAACAGACTAATAAAAATGACCATTTAAGAGTAGTGACATTATTATGCTCCTCTTTGAAGAAGAGGGGGTATATTGCTTTGCTCATGTCGGTCGGTATGTCGGTCTGTCTGTCCGTCCACCAGGTGGTTGTCAGACGATAACTCAAGAATGCATACGCCTAGGATCATGAAACTTCATGGGTAGATTGATCATGACTCGCAGATGACCCCTATTGATTTTGAGGTCACTAGGTCAAAGGTCAAGGTCACGGTGACCCGAAATAGTAAAATGGTTTTCGGATGATAACTCAAGAACTCATATGCCTAGGATCATGAAACTTCACAGGTAGATTGATCATGACTCGCAGATGACCCCTATTGATTTTGAGGTCACAAGGTCAAAGGTCAAGGTCATGGTGACCCGAAATAGTAAAATGATTTTCGGATGATAACTCAAGAACGCTTTTGCCTATGATCATGACACTTCATAGGTACATTGATCGTGACTCACATTGATGACCCCTATTGATTTTCAGGTCACTAGGTCAAAGGTCACAGTGACAAAAAACATATTCACACAATGGCTGCCACTACAACGGACAGCCCATATGGGGGGCATGCATGTTTTACAAACAGCCCTTGTTTACAATTCAGTTATTGTTTAACAGTCAGTAAATAAAAACAGTGAACCTACAGACAATCAAAATGTTCACCATTTTGTTTTTGTCTGTTTTTCAATAATGAAAATGTGTGAATGAATGAATTGTTAGTACCTCAATAAATCGAGACAATTTTTGTCTGTAGTAAAACTTATAAAACACAGAACCATTATATCATGATTACAAAATAAAATTTGCGAAACCGGCACTAAAAACAAGTTCCTAGAGTATGAGTTGTTTTGTAAACAAAGCATTTACTAAAGTATGATCATTTTTATACATATTTTATTTATAAGCTGTACAATTTTAAGAAAACTCTGTTTGGTGTCATAATTATGCCCCCCTTCAAAGAAGAGGGGGTATATTGTTTTGCTGGATGTCTGTCGGTCTGTCTGTTTACTAGTTCGTTTCAGATCAATAACTCTTCATAGAAAATACCAATTGGCTAGATACCGGTACTTTACATGTGCATTGGCCTTGGACAGTAGATGACCCTTATTGAAATTGGGCTCACTAGGTCAAAAGTCAAGGTCATGGGCACAATAAGTGTGAAAATCATTTCCGATCAATAATTTGACAACTGTTTCACCAATTGGCTTGATATGTCCCATGTGCATTGACCTTGGACAGTATGTGACCCCTATTGAAATTGGGGTCACTAGGTAAAAGGTCAAAGTCATTGTCACAATAAGTGTGAAAATCGTTTTCCGATCAAAAACTAGTCAATGAATCGACCGTTTGGCTACTTCATATGTGCATTGGCCATGGACAGTAGATGACCCCTATTGACTAGGGGTCACTAGGTCAAAGTTCAAGGTCACAAGTGTGAAAATCATTTCTTATCAATAACTCCTTGACAAATTTTTGAGGGATAGGCTTAATACTTCATATGTGCATTGAACATGGACAGTAGATGACCCTATTGAAATTGGGGTCACTAGGTAAAGGTCAGTGTCACAATAAGTGTGAAAATTGTTTCAGATCATAACTCTTCAACAAATGACCGATTTGTTTTATACTTTACATGTGAATAGGCCTTGGACAAACTCTTAAAACACTGTAAAAGTGATGATGGCTCTGTACTGCTGTAACATCAATTATGACTCAAGATATATATGTTCTTTAAATGCTGTAACATAAATTATGACTTAAGATATATATGTTCTTTAAATGCTGTAACAACAATTATGACTCAAGATACAAATACTCTTAAAATGCTGAAACACAGATAATCACTCCAGATACAATTTCAGGGAGGAGTCGAGTGACGAGAGTGATGTAGAGATGGAGGTTGATGGGGCAGCACCAGTCCCCAGCTCATCCAAGGCCAAACATGACATCATCATTAAACAGGAGGTCAGTGCTCTAACATGACATCATCATTAAACAGGAGGTCAGTACTCACACATGACATCATCATTAAACAGGAGGTCAGTGCTCTAACATGACATCATCATTAAACAGGAGGTCAGTGCTCAAACATGACATCTTCATTAAACAGGAGGTCAGTGCTCACACATGACATCATCATTAAACAAGAGGTTAGTGATTAAGCATGACATCATCATTAAACAGGAGGTCAGTGTTCTAACATGACATCATCATTACACAATAGGTCAGTGCTCAAACATGACATCATCATTAAACAGTAGGCCAGTGCTCAAACATGACATCATTAAACAGAAGGTCACTGCTCAGACATGACATCATCATTAAACAGGGGGTCAGTGCTCAAACATGACATCATCATTAAACAGGAGGTCAGTGCTCAGACATGACATAATCATTAAACAGGAGGTCAGTGCTCAAACATGACGCCATCATTCAACAGGAGGTCAGTGCTCTAACATGACATCATTGTTCAACAGGAGGTCAGGGCTCTAACATGACATCATCATTAAACAGGAGGTCAGTGCTCTAACATGACATCATCATTAAACAGGAGGTCAGTGCTCAGACATGACATCATCATTAAATAGGAGGTCAGTGCTCAAACATGACATCATCTTTAAATAGGAGGTCAGTGCTCAAACATGACATCATCATTAAATAGGAGGTCAGTGCTCTAACATGTCATCATTAGTAAACAGGAGGTCAGTGCTCAAACATGACATCATCATTAAACAGGAGGTCAGTGCTCAAACATGACATCATCATTAAACAGGAGTAAGTGCTCAAACATGACATCATCATTAAACAGGAGGTCGGGGCTCTAACATGACATCATCATTAAACAGAAGGTCAGTGCTCAATTATGGCATCATTATTAAACAGGAGGTCAGTGTTCAATTATGTCATCATTATTAAACAGGAGGTCAGGGCTCTAACATGACATCATCATTAAACAGATGGTCAGTGCTTTTACATGGCATCATACTGTGAAACCATTTATTTTCGACAGCACAAAATTTCGTCAATTTTATAAAAATGACGATTTCGTCAGCACTTAAATTCGCCGATTTTTTATTTTGAATTAAAAAAAAATGCGTCAGTCAATATCCGTTTTGTGTGTAATACATATTCGCGATCAATCGCAGTTGCGAAAAATCGTGGTACGAATGCGGGAGCACACTTGAGAATCACTGCAGGAGTTGGGGCTTGTTTGTCACATGCCAATTAACTAGTCTTTTGTTATCAAGGCACAGTAATGGACCCTCTTAATGTATGCCATTCACACGTTCATTGTTATGATTAGCTGACAAGTGGGATCGAATAACCGTTAACGAGTGTTTGTAACAACGAAGCCAATTGCCAATTAGTCTTATTCTATCAAATAGCATATCAAACTAGTCAATTTTGTTTATTTTCTTGGGTATGTGTTCTAGATGGTATGATTTTTATTAAAATGCTGCCAATACCGTTTAAAAACTGTTTGTGTTATGCGAAAGAGGTTCCAGATTGATAAGTGTTTTTTTCAAATAAAATGCTTTTTTATTCTGATATCAACATTAAAATTATAAACTCTATGTGTGTGTTTGTTTTTAAAAAGTAAACTACCGGTATATAAATCAATAATGTCAATAATTTAAAAATAAATACATTGATACATATAAAATAGTAATAAGTGTGGTTAAACGCAAACAATCAAACAACAAACAGCAATTAAAATATTCTTTATTAATTTGTGATAAATACGCATGTTGATCACACATCGTCATCTTTTCATTTGGTTTATTGTCTTTCATCGGCATTCGCTGCGTGATGGCTAATATGCAACACCCCTGAAAAACACAATGCACCTAATGGGTAATAAAGTTATAAACAATTAGCGCTAATTCATTACCATTCTACATAAACGAAGTCAACGCATTCGATACAGCTGTACTGCACACGCGTTTTAAAGAAGTGTAACGTGTCAGTTAAGTACCTTGTGTAATCAACATCCCTTTGTGTCAAAACCGGATTAATCTTGATTACAAAACAGCAGTGAATGTGTGCATGGATTATGTTGGAATTTAATGCCTCATGTCTACGATAAAGTTTTAAAATATTGTTCAACTTAGTGTTTGTTTTTGTTCAAACATAGAGCATAATTGTTCGTTAGGATCTTAAATTCGCCGATCGGTCGACTGACGAAATTTATGAAAATTAATGCCTGACGATTAATAATGGTTTCACAGTAATTAAACAGTTGATCAGTGCTCAAACATGGCATCATCATTAAACAGTTGGTTAGTTCTCAAACATGACATCATCATTAAACAGATGGTCAGTGCTAAAACATGACATCATCAATAAATAGGAGGTCAGTGGTCTAACAAGACATCATCATTAAACAGGAGGTCAGACACACCTTTGCGTTGGACCAATAAAATCACCCATGTGTTAGAAATGTCGACCAGTTGAAATGTATGTACACAAAGGTTTCAAACGGCGCTGGACAGTTTTGATGCATAATGACACAGTAAGAATGTTTTTTTCATGTGTTTTATTAATTATGGTACTGAGGTCTGTGAACTTTGCAGGGAAAATGTCCTTTACTATGGAAGATTTCAGTCTTGGATCGGGTCAAATCGATGATGAGAAGGTCACACGAGTTGTGTATTGGGTTATTTCTTAAATTTTGACCCAGCATTTGTTAACATATTGCAAGATATGTCCATTTCCAGAAAGCAATTCTTTTCTGTATTGAATAAGACTGAGTTCATTGAAATAGCTGCTCAATTGATGAAGTTATGGCTGTTCAAAGCAATGCACTCTGTTTTAGGGTCATTTTGAGTTGAATACCTTGTTATATATATATAATTTGATAGTGAAATTATTTTTTTCAGAGAAGTTGATTTTTATGCCCCCAGATGGAATGATCGGGGGTATATTGTTTTTGGCCTGTCTGTCTGTCATTTTGTCTGTCAGTCATTCTGTCCCAAAACTTTAACCTTGGTCATAACTTTTGCATTATTGAAGATAGCAACTTGATATTTGGCAAGCATGTGTATCTCATGGAGTTGCACATTTTGAGTGGTGAAAGGTCAAGGTCATCCTTCAAGGTCAAAGGTCAAATATATGGCTTCAAAGCGCAGTAGGGGGCATTGTGTTTCACAAACACAGCTCTTGTTCGTTATAATTTGATTATTTTTCATTCAAAATTATGTTTGTACTAATTATTATCATAGCCACACGCTAACCACCTGTGGTTTCCCACAGCATATAATGTAATATACTGATCTTTTAATAGAAAATGACTGGAGATTTCTTTTATGTTTTAATTATATCATTATTACACTGTGTTTCAAGTTTTCCCATATTTAACACTTACTTATAATTCATATTTAAAGGTTATTCAGTGCCAATAAATTGACACCTTCTCTGCTAATGTTTTTTTGTTTGACATAAAGACAATTGTTCAGAATGATAGAATTGATAACACTACATCAACTGCTTATTTTTCATTAACCAAGTAACTTATTCTCATTCTTGTAGAGTCCACTTACAATCTCTCAAAAAATCATCATAATATAATCTGCTAATGACTGTAAAGTGGCAATTAAGAAAGAGTTAAAATATGCTTGATGAAAAACAGTGAGGAAAATAATACAATAATTACATATATTTTTAGATTGTGAAGCAAGTACATCATAAACCATATTAACCAACAAATATTTCCGAAATCAAACTTACCTTTGCATAAATGTTGTTTTTGGTCAGGCAAATAGACACCTTGTTATCTTATAATAAAAAGGCATATAAAAAAGTTACTCCTTCTGTTGTGATATTTTAAAAGAGCTTGTATTAATTTGAGCCGATCTCTGTGAAAAGGGGGTTTACTGCAAGTGGTAAAGTGTAGACCCAGATTAGCCTTTCTGGAATGTAGACATTTTTTCCCCATTTTTCCTTTAGTGTGTTATGTATATGAGCTGTATCTTGCAAAAATAGGTCTTTCACCATATGCAGATAGCGTAGCTTCAGTCAAACCTGCGTATGTGAGAGTCTGGTCAGGAGCAACCCTATTGCTGTCCCCCATTTAGACCACGAAATCTTGCATGACTTTAAAGGGACAGCATAGCTCTGGACCAGACAGCTCAATTGTGATAACTTGTCTGGAGCTATGACGGCCAATATATGTCATAATGTCCATTTTCATCTTATGCAGCTCAAATAATAAATAATATGGTAGAACTTCAGTTCAATGTGGGGATGACTTGTTTTTCTTCACGATTGGGCATTGACTTGGAGCATGTACAGTCGGACCTGAGGGCGCGGCCACATGAGCTAAGTGGCCAACCTGCCGTATGTGGCCAGTTCAGGTCTGCCCGTTCATTTCTGCTCTTTAAAAGTCCGTATTAAGCACTATCCTCTCGTATGCAGCCAGCGGCCAGGCTTCTTTGTCAAAACAATAAAATTTGACATGTGTATTACGGTCGAGTGACCTGAATAAAGACGCGTGCAATAAATAAATGTGGTCGAAAATTGTGAAAGCTGTAAAAATCGCAAACCAATTTGAAGGGACTTTGCCTGTGTGTACATACTGATCAATAAAAGTGATAAAACGAATTATAGGGGGATGTGAATAAGTAGACCATTATCGGTGATGTTTACAACCTTTGTTTAATGCGACTTTATAATTCGTCAGTGAAAAAGGTGTTTATTAAAGAAATGGTGTTAATAAAAGAAGTTTGTTACGGTCTAATTAAATGAAATTACACAATATAAATTTTGATTGTCCATAATTACATTACAGTTTGAGTTCATTCTAAGGTATTAGTAGAAAACTGAGAAAATGAATTCCTATAAAATGGACGGATTTGATGCGATATTTATTATTTATGATGCTAAAATGTCTAAAAGCAAGTGCCTTTCGTTAGAGGATCGGGTTAAAGTTGTGCGGCTTCTTGAAAGTGGTCGTTCATCGAGAGACATAGCTACCGAGTTTAGTGTGGGTAGGACCCAAATTCAAAATGTGGCGAAACGTATGAGGGATGTTATGGATGAATATGAATTTGGGAACCCAAACGCTAAGCGTGTTAAAGTTAGCGTATCCTACGGTGAATTTGACAATCTCTGTTACAGATGGTTTCTGGAAGCAACATCCAGACAAATCAATGTCAGTGGGCCACTTATTAAGGAAAAAGCAATGAAATTCACGTGTGATCTTGGACTTACGGAGTTTAAAGGGTCTGGTGGCTGGTTGGACTCTTTTTTGAAGAGACACAACATTGTAATCAAAAAACAAAGTGGTGAACGTGCCTCAGTGAACGTTGACATTGTGACAAACTGGAAAAGCAAAATCAAGAGTGTT